>NC_056743.1:390867500-390995000 GCF_019279795.1 Protopterus annectens | reverse complement strand
AGAGCTCCTAAAACTACTTTTGCATGGACAGTGTTATGTTATGCAAATTACCTCATTTTCTGCTGAAAGCTATGCAAATGAGGTAAATTTGTGATCCAGGAAACACTAACCTGTCCGTGGAAGAGTAGAATTATTTGCAGAAATGTACTCCATTGGTAACAGAGTACTGTTCTGCAAATAGCAAAATGGAGCTATGACAGCTCCAAATAAAGGATGCATCCAGTTGAGGAAGCATGCCAATGGCCAAATATAAGGCCATTGGCATTTGTATCTGTTGAAAATTAATAAAAATAATTTTTCCCCCGATTCTGGATGTTTAAGAGTAGCGCAGCACCGCACAAATGTGCGGCGCTTTAAAAACCAAAAAAAAAAAGGCCAGAAATAGGCATTCTTATTAAAAATATTCTTCTACCATGCAGGTGAATGGCAGGCTGAAGACAACATGGCTACTGAGTAGTGGTTGCTAAGGGGGAAGCTCAGTATGAGAGATGTAACCAAGCATTAGTAGGCAATCCTATGCAAATGAGGATAAGGATAGTGAATCCCAATTTTCACTGGCATGTGAGCCATGTCCCTAGAGTGTAAGTGTAGGAGTAGGGGAGTAGTAGAGTAGAAGATAGGTGACATCATGAGGGGGTATGTATGAAAGACTGTAAGCTTATTGGAGCAGAGTGGCTTGTGTTTGCTGTGAGTTACTCAGGATTGGAAGAGGCGTGTCTACTGTTGTCTTAACTGAAACCCAGAAACTGAAGGTGTACGCCGTGGATATAGACAGGATGTTTTTCTAATTATATTTTTTTGTTAGGGTATGTATAACATATTTTTTCTATTGTGCGTGGACACATTCAGTGGTTCAAACTTTTGTAATTATTGCATAATTGCTTAATAATGTTTCTCATTGGATGATTGAATGATTGGTTGAGTATTTAATGTAAGGTATGGATGCTTTTCACTCACTCTGAAGAAGCCATTTGTTATGGTGAAAGCACTTAGTTGGTGAATTTGGATGCATTTGGATTAAAAGTTTCTGCCTAGAGCCTTGGACGTGGTTCCTTTTGTTTCTTACTGGTTTTGTACCCAGCAGGTATTTTTGTTTTTGTGGCATTGGTATGCTGTGGATATCACTGAAATTTCTTGCAAATGTGCTTACACCGTGTGCGCGCGTGTGCATGCCTGTAAACCTGTGTAAGCCTGTGTAAGCCTGCCTAAGCCTGTGTGCGCATGTGTGCACTCGTGTGTGCATGTTTGCGCTTGTTTGCGTGGCTCTGCCCCCTGTGGAAACAGAAAGGGAAAAGGAAGGAAAATAAGTAGTAGGAAGTTAACCAAGGAGAACTAGCAGAGCTGCCAGGTGAAATCAATCAGAATCAGCCAATTACACAGACAGTACACTAGCCAGCCCAGCACTTAAAACTCTGCAAACAACAGACCCCCATGTTTTTCTCAGAAACACTGCAACACTGCAGTAAACTAAGAGAGTGAAAACTTAAAAAGCTTAACTCAGACAAAAAAATGTTAGGGGCTGCCATTGCTATTATAAGGCAACATGTGCAAGATGCTTCGGGTGGTGCCATTGCAAATGCTGCTGAGCAACTCACATTGAGGAGACAGAGAAGAGTGTACAGACCGAGGGTAACCTACCAGGGGCTACATGAGCTGGAGATAGTGGAGCACAATAGAGTGGATAGAGACCTCCTGCAGCAAATTGTTGAGCTGTGCAGGCAACGCCTCACACACAGAACCAACAGAAGGGAACCCATCCCAGTGGAAACCAAGGTATGTGTTGGCCTAAGAATACTAGCAACAGGTACCTTCCAGAGACCAACTGGTGATATGATGGGGATTTCACAGGCATCAGCATCCAGGGTACTGCACCAGTTCCTGAATGCCATGTCAGCACTTGTCGGTGAGCATGTATATTTCCCCAATTCCCGTGAGGCATTGGCCAGCAATATGCGTCTCTTCCAGCAAATAGCGGAATACCCTGAGGTAGTGGGTGCAATTGACTGCACACACATACACATCAAAGCACCAGCCGGTGAGCAGGGTAGGGCCTACATCAACCGCAAGGGCTTCCCCTCCATCAACTGCCAGGTCATGTGCGATGCCCAGGGCATAATACTGAATGTGTGTGCTGGCTGCCCTGGAAGCTACCATGATTCTCATATCTGGCAACTGATGCAGCTGTACCAGACATTTGCCAGTGGAGACATCCCTGACGGTCATCTAGTGGGGGATGCTGGATACACACTGGAGCCATGGCTAATGACACCCATCAGAAATGCACACACACCTGAACAAGAACTCCATAATGAGGCACGCGCACAAACACAAAATGTAATCGAGCATGTGTTTGGGATGCTCAAGTCACGATTCTGGTGCATGGACACATCTGGTGGAGCCTTGCAGTACTCATCAACTACATGTACCGAAATTGTCATGGTATTTGCCATGCTACACTATATGATCCTGCAAAAACAGCTACAGCAGGAACAGCATGGGGCAGGGCCAAACAGCCCCCCACCATTGCCAAGGCCATCACAGGCACAGCGTGACTCGGAGGAGGAAAAACCTGAGCCTGCCCCAGTAGGCAGAAGGAGGCATGCCCAGTATGCCATGGCCTTGGCAAAGAGGCAACACATGGCACATACACTGGCTCAGTACGAACCCTGGAAATTATACCTCTCTCTGACTCGCACATTAAATAAAAGGGATGCCTAACTTGACGCTACCTGTTTTCAAACATGTATAGGGAGTGTACTATGTGCATCCAGTATAGGCAGCCCTGCAGCACCACCTGAGGCATGATTGCCATGTTTTAAGCAATATAAAGCAGTGATAAGCAGCTTATACCACTGTTTAGCATATTTAAGCACAACTGTGTGGAGCTGCGCACCGTGCAAACTAGCGCAATGTTGAGCAACGTTGGACAATGTTGGGCAAAGTCAGGCAAAGTCGAGCAAAGTCGGGTAAACATGCTCACATCTGCTTTACTGTTCCTTAACCAGTCAGGTCTGCCCAGCAGGAAAATAAAGAGCAGTGACAGGGCTCAAACTCAGGATGTGCACTATAGTCACAGTATTGAACCACTAAGCCATGACAGCATTTCACTGGCAGAGACACAGCAGGACAATTATAGACTAACGCAAACACAAACAAATGCTATAACATGCCCTCTGAACATCACCCCAGGCCTATGCAGACAGATAACAGCAGGCCAGGCAGTGTGATGTGGGTTGGGTAGGCTATGATGTTACAAACTAATATACGTGAAATTGGAAGCTAAGATCTGTAGTACAGTAGTATGCCTCAAGCCAGTATGATAGGCAACAGTACAGACTGAAATGGAGTACCTGACATAGCAGTGCAGGCATAGCAAATGTGTATAAGTGTCAGGTGAACCCCACATCCTATGTACACCCACAGTAACAATCAGGTATGCCCCCAGATAGAAATGTACAAATAATAGCTGTCCCCCCTGTATGTAGAAATGTGGATAAGTCTATGCAAAGTGACTCATGGAAGCCCTGCAGGCACAGCGTGCTTCCTGTCGATGTGCAACACAAAGGTGAGCCCTGAAGTAAAAACCAACTTGATTTTTCACACACATATAGTATATATGTCCATACTGGGCATGCTCACACACTTAAGCAAATTTAACAAATTTCAGTCAGCAACATACTGAAAGGTCATAGTGGGCATGCTCATGCACTTAGGCCATGTCTGAGTACAGCAGTGGGCCACACATATCTGGCAGTTGCAGTTCTTACCCCAGAAACTTGTCACTATTCACCAATCCTGCCTTGTGCACACAGTGATATGAAAACAGACCCATATAATATATTGGACACCTGTCATAATCAAACTATGTACTACAAGTACTTAAGTTGTTCAAAGAAAGTGAAAATTCAAAGAAGATCAATAAGCGCCGATCAGTATCATCAATAATCAATGAGCACTCCTAATATTATCCAATCCATGTTCTGGCAAAAATATTGTCACAGTCCACAGAGAACTATGAAGCTTTCTTTTGCTATGTCATAAATATCAATGAATATCAATATCAATAAAGAGCATTAGCGGCCTGAAATACATGCCATACAGAGACCGTTTCAAAATGCTCCAGCTGTACTCTCTCACATATTGCCTACTCAGAGGTGATCTCCGCCTAACATACAAAGCTATGTCAAACACAGAGCTGTTGGACATGCTCCACATAAAACACTCACAATCCCTCTGCTCTTCAGCCACAAAACCCAGAGTGAAATACAAAAAGAAGGGGTGTATCCATTTACCTTATGGATGCCCACACCTTCAGGTTAGTGGCACAGCATGAGGCCTTGGAGACCATGCAAGTGCACCTAACATTGGGCAAAGCTACTTATCAGATTATAGCCTGCTACCGATCATCTACCTTGTCTCAGGAACCTCACTCAGTATTCCTGAGAACAGTGGAAAATATAAAGGTCCTACCAAACACCATTATATGAGGAGATTACAACTACCCAAACATTGAGTGGGAGAATTACATTGTGTACAATGTCCTTTGCCCAATGTTTCCTAGAGTTTAAAAACTCAAACGCCCTGGAACAGCTGCTCATCACACCCACTAGAGGTGGCAACATACTGGACCTGATCATCACCAGCATGGGGTACCAGTGTTCCACAACAGAGATAAACCCCATGCTGGTAATATCAGATCATAAAGTAATCACACCGGACATCCACACACCCCCCCCCCCCAGTCAAGGAAACCAATGTGAAGACATTTTCAAAAGCAAACTGCACACTTCCCAAGACCAAAGTGGAAAGTTCCAAAGCCCCCTTGCTATAGGATAATGCTATACAATCTGCCGAATCATTTACAAGTGCATTCTATGAGCATCTACAGGGATGCATGGATTGTGACATCCCAAATAAAACCAAGATGCACTCCTCCAGAAATAAGAAACCAATCTGGTGGTCGTTGCCCATAAATAAGCTATACAACAGAAGGAGGAAACGAACACATGATAGAGCAAACTTCTCAAAAGGAAAGGCATCACTGATCATTATTAGGAAAAAACAATGATCACTCATAAAATAATCCAAGGCCAGTTTCTAAAGACAAATTGCCAAGGAATGTAAATATAACAACCACAAAGCCTTCGTTAGCTATACCGTTTAGGTGGCAACTTCCAAATATGCTTTCAGCTACTGCAAAATGGCAATAAATACACTGAACCAACTTACATTGCCAGCATCCAAGGGGACAAGTTCAATGCAAACCCCCCCCATCACCCCCAAAAGGGCCTGTGTCCATCCCAGAAGAATGCAGAGCCCCAGACATCATGGACATGCAGGTAAAAACAGCCCTCTCCAAAGCTAAGAACACAGCATCAATTGGACTAGATGGTGTCCCAAGCTGTGTCTTACACAAGCCCCAAAAGGAACTACACCCTCACCTACATTCACTGTCCAGACTCAACCTTACCACAGGCTATGTACCCAAAGAATGGCATACACCAACAGTGTTCCAGCTCCACAAAGGGAGTGCCACAACAGAACCTGGAAACCATTGACCTATAGGCCTACTCAGCCTGGTCTGCAAAGCTATGGAGCAAATTATCATGGAACCTATAAACAGAGACATCGGGGACCTCCAGACACTGGACTCTACCCAACTTGGCTTTGTTAAAGGCAGATCCTGCTTCCTAAACCTAGTTGACTTATTTGAAACAGTTACCAAGGACATAGATGGAGGTGAAAGTAGTCCACACAGCCCACCTAGACCTCACTATCGCCTTTCAACACCATTCCCCACTCTGTCATCATGGACAAGCTTACCAGCTTGAACATTAACAGCAATGTCACAGGATGGGTGGCCAACTGGCTCACAGATCAAACACACATGTTCAGAGTTGCGGGTGCCATGTCCGAGTCTAAACCAGTCACAAAATGGCATCCCAGAGGTCTTGGCCCTGGGACCCCACCTGTTCAGTAGATACTGCTCAGAGGTACAGGCAAGCATGGGAGGAGTATGGCTGAACAAGTTTGCAGATGACTGCTAACTGTGGTCCATAATCGACTCTATGGCTGACACTGACATCCTCCAGATGGGTCTTACAGAGACAGATACCTGGTGTCAAAACAATGCCCTCAAGCAGAATGCCAAAGAATGCATAGTCATCCCCTTTGGGTAAAACAAAGTGCACACAAATTACCACATAGGTGGTAATCCAGTATGTACGGAGAAAGTAATTATGGCCCTGGGGACCCAGGTAGATAGTAAACCCTCCTTTGATGATCACATGGCCAAAGTGTTTAGAAATTCCTTCTATGTAGCCCACTTAATGTCACCTAATGTAACCCACTTTGTTTAGTCTGATGATGTCACCATCCTACAAATATACCTGTGGAAGATAGCACCCCATAATGTGTATAGCCCATCGTATAAATGAGTACTCCTCTGGTATCATAAAGTAGTTAGGTAGGGGTTTGAATCTTGCACTTGACGTGTGTGTATTTCCTTGAAAAGAAGCAACCTTTTTGGAGACTACTAAACCACCTTAAAAGTGATATACATATCTTTGTCAAGTCTGATGATGTCACCATCCTACAAATATACCTGTGGAAAAGAGAACTCCCAATAATGTGTATAGCGTGTTGTGTTAATGTGTACTCTTCTAGTATCCTAAAGTAGTTAAGTAGGGGTTTGAATCCTGCACTTGACAACTGTGTTTGTGTGTAATCTTCTTGGAGTGGAGCAACCTTTTTGGAGACTACTAAAACACCTTAAAAGTGGTATACTTTCTTTGTCATGTCTGATGATGTCACCATCCAACAAATATACCTGTGGAAAAAACTCCCAGTAATGTGTATAGCGCGTCATGTTAGTGCATACCACTCTAATATCATTAAGTAGTTATGTAGGGTTTGAATCCTGCACTTGACAAGTGTGATTTCCTGGGAGAGGAGCAACCTTTTTGGAGACTACTAAAACACCCTAAAAGTGGTATACTTATCTTTGTCAAGTCTGATGATGTCACCATCCTACAAATTTAGCTATGGAAACAGGAAACCCCAGTAATGTGTATAGCACGTTGTGTTTATATGTACAGCTCTAATATCAGAAAGTAGTTAGGTTGGGGTTTGAAACATCCACTTGGTGAGTGTGTGTGTGCTCTATGTGAGTGACACTGTTGGTCAATGTGTTGTGGGTTTTGCTTTTACTACTGTATGATATATCACAATGACAACAGTATGTGCATTGTACTTGTCAGGTAGCTGTGTGCCAAATACATATACGTACATGTGACCTCAATTATTTCATAGGTGGGAACCCTGCTTTCTCCATGAACACATACGTTATCTTTGCCAGAGTGTGCTGCTGCTTTCCAGACCTTAGGTCACATCTGTATGCTTGTGACAAGCCCAGCCACTGCAGTGATCCCTGGCCTAGGTCATCCTTGTCACACACATTCATTACGGTTTCTATTGAATAGTGTGAGTGAGGGTTTATACCTGTTCAACATGTTGGGGGCTATTACCTATGTTGTACTGTGGGGATACTATGTTTTGTAAAAGTGGATGACTATGCTTTAGTTGGCTTATAGCTTTACAGCATGGGTTTGACACCAGGCATCTGTCTCACTATATATGACTCTGTCTCTCTCTCTCTCCATATATATATATATATATATATATATATATATATATATATATATATATATATATATATATACACACACATACATACATATACACATCCATTGGTGTACCTATACATATACATATAGGCACATATACAGTCCACCTTTCACGGTGGGAATATCAATTATGCAAAGGATGTGAGGTATACAGTAAAGTAATGATATTGCACAGTCTTGTGAGAAATGCATTGAAGGTGTTCTT
This sequence comes from Protopterus annectens, assembly GCF_019279795.1. NCBI lineage: Eukaryota > Metazoa > Chordata > Ceratodontiformes > Protopteridae > Protopterus > Protopterus annectens. The sequence goes on along the minus strand of NC_056743.1, from coordinate 390,987,110 downwards.
AGCCCATGTAGCTTTAGCAAGCCTCACTGGCGGCAACATTGCAAACTTAACAAATCACACCCACAGTGTTTAACCACCGCATGTCATATACCAGCACTGTATGCTGTCTTGTTTGCCACACACTACAATCTACATACAAATATGCACATAACAACCTTCACCAACATATATATGTCCACTCTCCACATACAGTTGCAGTATGTCCCTTGCTCTATGCACATGTACAGATGTTAATATGTCTGACACATATATATCTCTCCATATGTGTGTGCCATACACACACAAGGTCCACACTGTTGTAAGTCCCTGGACCTCACGGCTGACCTGTTGGGCCTTGCTGCAACATGAACAGGTGTCTCATGTGAGCACACAGTAATATTAGAAGGTGTGTATATAGCTACAAATGCTAGATTAACTTACTAGCCTGGTACAGCAGTTGCCAATGCTAAGCTACACATTAATATGACTATCATGCATGTGTTACTCTGTCACATCCATGTTTATATAGCTGTTTGCGCTACTCCCCCAAACAGCCATTGTCCACACTACTGTACAGAACACAGCTAACATGGATAAGATGTTTGACATTTAATGCTGAGCTACATATGTCACAGTTATGTCCCCCTGCACACAGCTACACACTGATTTGTCCATGGCAGTAGTTATGCTGGACATCTGTGCATAGATACGTACTGCTGCCACATACGGATGTTTCAAAGTATGTAGAGTACTCTTCAAAAACATCTACTACATGCCAGTAAATACATATCTGTTACATACCTTTTCTTTGTATGTGTTGGTATTATTAATTTCCGTGTTCCTTTTGCTTTTGAGTTTGCTTTTGCTGTTAATGTCTCTCTCTCTCTCTCTGTCTCCCTCTCTGTCTCTCTCAGTGTCTGCAGTGGAGTGATTGCGTGTGTGGGCAGCAAGTACAGCCTGCTTTTATAGGTATCTGCACATGTGCATGTGATGGCCTCTGCACCAATTGGTGGCTACCATTTGGTAATTGCATGCAGCCTGCTGTGTGGTAATTGCAGTACTCACTGTCATAGCAACCCAATGCTATAAATTGCTAAGTCAGGTAGGCGTAGCCCTTTCAGCTTTCCAAAGTGGGGCTCATATTTGTTTGCTGTGGACACCATTGTTTAAGTCAGAAGGTTGGTATAGTTCTTATATCTGAAGCTAGGGGTGTAGCCAGTGATTTAAATGTTGTACTCAGACCTGAATGTTGCCACTTCCAGTACACACTTGTCAGTGTAGAATTGTACTCACCCCTGCAAATGCTAACACAAGATACATGGGAGTATGTAGTTTCTTTTCTACTTATACAATTAACTGCCATACAAAAGTAGTTATTGAGATGTATTCTTTTGGCACATGAACTGTTTGTGAACTGCTATTCTGTGAATATTAATGTACTCACTTCTGAACAGTTTGTGCTTTTTTAGTGTTGACATTAGCACAGGCTGCTCATGAAAATTGGACAATTCCAGTACTGCGTATGCCTACCTACATCCTTGGTAGACCCTGAACACACAGGTATATTGTACATTTGGGTAGGGATGCAGACGTACAGAGAGCATTATGGTTTATTGTGTGAATGTTATCTTGCTGGACTTAAAGGGTTGCTGTGTACCTGTTAGTTTATCAAGGCAAGTAGTCTGCCTGCATAGCTCTCAACTGTGGACCTATCCAGATGGTAGCCAGATGGTAGCCTGTTATTCTTTGTCTGTGTAACACACAGGTCTTTTTAGCACTGGTACAATGCCATTGTTACAGTAAGTTGCTACCAGTACATGGCTACATCCTTTGGTATTTCAGTGTTGTACTCCTACATAAGGGTATGCTTGTGGAACTCCTTTCAAAGCTATTTGCACAGTGTGTAACAGAAGAAAAGCTGATATGCCTGTGTGTTTCTGCCTCTGCCAGGCCTCTGAAACACTCAGGTACATAGTTGAACAGAGTCAGGGAAAGGTAGGTAAAAGTGAGGTATACCTTCCAAATAATAGAGACAGTAAGTGGAGAGTTTGAGAGAACCAGTTCATATGGGTTACTACACCTTTTCTGAAGTACATGCAGTGTCTAACTCTTATTATTGTCATTATTCATTAAGTGTAATATCCCACCTTTCTGCCTAATGTCAGTACTTTTCAGAGGGGATTCAGAGGGACACAGCTAACATATGTTTCAAAATCAGGGACATCCCTGAAAAGTAGTCACCGTTGGGATGTATGTCCTCTGCCCTAATCAGATATGCCACTGTATGTCCTGCTATGATACTGTGTGTGGGTTGTAAAGTGCTGCTGTAACATTATTTCCTGCTAGAATGGCTGGTTCTCTTATCACAGTCACATAATGCAATTCCACAACAACTGCTGGTAAAGTTCCACAGAACAAGTTTTGTGTTATGGCATTCCTATTTTTCCTTTACATTCACTCATTCTGATGCATGATATATTTATTTCAGCACCAACTTGTTGTATGTCTACAGTGGCTTAGTGGTACTTCATGCAGTCTAGTTTGTCCAAGGTCTGGGGTTCGAGACTGACACAGGTGTTTTATTTTGCTGCTGAGCAGAACAAAGGCCCTGGCGTACAGAGTGACTAAGGCACTTTTAAGCAGTTGTAAGTGGGTTTCCGTGGGTTTGCGCAATGCTTAGCAATGCTTAGCTAAGCGCACACAAGTGTACACTCGCGCAAACCCACTTACTACTGCTTAATAGTGCTTACTCCTGCTAACCCCCACGCTCATTTCTTTGAAAGAAAAGAAAATGGGGAGATAGGAAAGCGGTGAATAAGGGGCACAAAGAGGGAAAGACAGTAGGGAAAACAGCTCGGGATGTGCAGGATGGGTGTTGGGAAGGTCCATAGCTGCCTATTTCTTGAAGAGCAACAGATGTGCATATGCAATAAATTTGGAGGGGAATATGAAACCTTCCACCCCTGAGAGAGGGGTGAGGACAACAAAGTATGTTGTACTGCCAACTAAATATCAGTTTATGTGTCCAGTGGACATGTGTGCAAAATGGGCAGCTATGTATGGGGCATAATTTTTTTGGGAGCAGATTGCCTTTTTTTTTTTTTTTAGGTGAGAGTGTAATGTGGTTTAGGGGAAGTAGGTATATTTGGGGAGGTAGGTTAGGGAGGTAAACAGACAAGACAAGCAAGATGCATACAGGGGCGGAATATGACACATGTGGTGGGTCAACACTATTGACGGGAAAGGATGTTTGGAAATCGCAAGCCCATGAGCCCACAGATGACAACAGTGGAACTGAGATCCCCACCCATGGGCAGTCACCACTGCACCTTCACAGCCCAGAGGGTGGCTGTGCTGGGGGCTGCATAGGAGGGGCAGGATCACACATGAGTCGCGCCACTCGTGCCTCAAGCTGGCGTAGAGGATCAGCGACAGAACGCTCGATCTCCCTACGCACCACATCCCGGACCATTTGGATGGTGATAGGTGGCCCTCCTCCACCTAAGCTTGCACTGGGGGAGACGAGTCCCATCTCCTGCAGCACTTCCAACCGAAGTTGGCACAGGGCCAATGGAGGAGGAGGTCCCAGGCTGGGCACTGGACGAGCTGGTGCCAGGTGCCATTGCCAGCTGAGGTGGGTCAGGTGGATCCGCTGGGACCGGCCTTCCCATACATTCTATGTTTAGGAGGATTTAATGAATATATGGGTTAGTAACAGTCAATAGCATTCTCAATTAGTTATAACAGCATGCAGAAGTATTCCCATTAACCCAACACACCAGAGTTCCAACAGTTGAACAGCAAGCATGACACATGCATATATAGAACAACAGTGGACATTACAACAGCATGCAGGTTTAATTGATAGCAACAGGCCACCAATATTGTGGTATTTGAACAGGGCACATGCATCGAAATAAATGCAGATATTTATAAACCAATAGGACATATGTCCCAACAAATGTTTTGAGATTAGACATACCCATTGAGGTGTGGAATTGCATTTTTTATGCACATACAGTAGGGTGGAAAATGATAGCTTCATTAACAACTTATATATCCTAGTTTACACTACATTCCTATTAACTGCAGTTATATGTCTCCTACATGTATTATTACACTACTCAATTGTCCTTAACTTGGGAAATGGGTTTTGCTAGATCTTTACATACATGGGCTGTATCTGACATACAAAATGTCCGGGATGCAGATGTTACTGAGGGAGGATGGCCTAATGGTTATGGTGTTTACCTTACAAACTCAAGGTACAGGGTTTGAATCTCACATTGGTTAGGCTTAAAATAGCCCACAAGGGCAGTTAGCCTAGTACTAATCTATGAATCTATATTTTGTGAGTTGCTCAGACACATTACTGCTGAGATGGTACACTGACAGCTCTATTTTCCTATACTTATCTAGATATGTTTAGGTGAAATTATCAGTTATATGTTAACAGCTCCCTACATTTCTGCCAGCACAATGACATTTCTGGGGAACACAATACCAAGCTACTCATGTGCCAGATTAACCTGTACATGTTGGGCATAAACCAACAGTTGAGGAATGTAAATATGCTTAAAAGCTACTGGCACTCCCTTCATCCACTTTATATGGGCCTACCCAACTGTGTGTTAACAGCGCTTAATAGAGCAGTACTATTTCTATAATGCAAGAGTACAACAGCATATCAAAGAAAATGACACAGACACACTCCAGGAATTATACCTTTATTAAAGACTTATAACACTTTTCTAGAGGCTCTCTCATTTATTTTATATAACAGTACATGCAGAATAATTATTAGAGAATTATTATACCTTTGTTTATTGTGTTAAAACACTTTTTTCACGCTCTCTCATTTATTTTACATAACAGTACAAGCCGGATAATTACTAACCTGCCTGGTGGTGCAGCCTTAGCAGCCTATTCGCATAGGCTTGCTGATTCGCAGCACGGACACCTGCAGCTGTGAAGTCAATAAAGTGATATTGAGACATACCTATCCATAGTATAGACTAGAATAGCAATTCTTACATACTTAATTCCATGGCTACTTACTCAGAAGTGGGGCATTTTCCATCTCATGGGCCTCCTGGATCCACTGGTCCAGTTGACCCACCTTGTGTCTCTTCAGGTCTGCGTGGTGGTGTCTGACCTGCTCACTAGTCCGAGGGACACCTGTGGCACTGGTGAGTTCATGAGCTAGATGGTCCCAGGCTTCCACTTTGTATTGGGTGCCCTGGTACTGGCCCCACATGAGTCTATCCTCATGATTATGGACAAGGAGCCAAACCATTACTTTTGACTCCTCAATGCCCCAATGTTGTGCTCGAAAACGAGAGCCCTCTCCAGCACCTGCCATTGCTGCCTGCAGATGGGAGCTACATCCAGTTATGGCAAGTATTCCCACCTATGGAGCTTAAATATGCATCATCTCCCGCACTTATTTGTGATTGGCCAGTTTTGAAAAAACTCAGCTGAAGGCACACCTGCTTAGCAATGGGTAAACTTCCATTGATAAGTATGTGTGTGTTGAAAGTGAATGCTTATGAAAAGATGGCATGGCTTAGTGGTTCAGTACTATGATTATGGTGCACAGTATCCCAGGTTCAAGGCCTGTCATTGCTTTTTATTTTACTACTGGCCAGACCGGCTAGGAGGTGTGGCAGTGTTTAGGTGACTTTGATCAACTTTGCCCAACATTGCTCTACGGTGCTCTACATTGCCTGACGTTGCCCGATGTTGCGCTAGTTAGCGTGGTGCACAGCTACGTGCAAACATGTTCTGTTTGCGCTGGTTGGCCTGATGGGCAGGTCCACGCAAAGCTATTGCGCTAGTTAAAGCAGTGCTAAGCTATGATCAATTATACTTAAATATACTTAATACTGGTAAACCTTGCTTAGCAGTGCTTCACATTGCTTAAGATACGTTACTTATGCATTCATCAGTATGCATAACCATTTCACCTTTATATATATATATACATATATATATATATATATATATATATATATATATATATATATATATATATATAATTCGTTCACTACTACATAGGCCATTTCAATGCTTTTTACTAAAATTTAAAAGATAAATGTCAGGAATTATTTTTATATACAGATTTCCAATAGAAAATAGAAACGGGAGTGGTGGGACTCGAACCGGGAATGCTTCTTCTTTGTGCGAAAGCTCTACCACTATGCTATTGCTATTTGGCTTAATATGCATATAAGTTTTTTATTATCCTCTTCGATGTCTAAACTGCTAACTGTAGATAAGCAATGGGCAAACCCGCGGAAGCACACGCAAATACGAGCAGCTATATCGGGAATAATAAAAAAATAAATAAATAAAAGTTTTACATTTTATAATTGTACAGGGGTTTAGAATGTAGGGGAGTGTAGTGTTGGGTATGTACACATTTGAGCGGACTCGCTCATGTCAGTTGACATTTGCCGATTGAGGGACTTGCAGGTGCGTGGATTTTTGGACTGCTTGGCAGTCCGACATGCCCCCTGCACTCGTGCATGTTCTGTGTTAGCCTTAGAGTTGAGTCAGCGCACCCTCATGAATATGCATGGTGCACTGACGTCTCCCTCTTAGGCTGCAGTTTCGGTTTACGACTTATTTAGTCTTACACAGAGGATTAGTGAATCCCGGCCTACATATATATATATATATATATATATATATATATATATATATATAAAATATATATATATATATATATATATATATATATATAAATATATATATATATATATATATATATATATATGTGTATATATATATATATATATGTGTATATATATATATAAAATCTAAGTAACTATATATATATATATATATATATATATATATATATATATATATATAAAATGAGTGTGTGTGTGTGTGTGTGTGTGTGTGTGTGTGTGTGTGTGTGTGTGTGTGTGTGTGTGTATGTGTGTGTGTGTATGAGTCTATGCTGACCCATTGAAATTACATTTCAGCGAACTGCAATTTCCTGACTCCATTTTCGCGAAAGTGCATTTATCCAAAATTGTACTTTTGTGAAAAAGGATTCACCGAAACAAAAACAAAACAAAAAAATACACTAAACACATTTATGCAGGATGCAAGCCCCCCTGCACTCCCTACACCCCTGCTACTTATATATACTAACTCCGAGATCATGCTACACTGGGGAAAAGGGAATATTCCCCTTTCCTCACTGTACCACAATCTACAACAACAAATTCCCCTCCCATATACCACTGAGGAAACACCATGCCTGCATTACCACAGGATCCCATAACCAGTGACCTCTCTTCGCTGAACCAGTTTTCGCAAAATTGCATTTTCGGATAAGTGCACTTTTGTGAAAACAGACTCAGGGTAAATTGCAGTTTGCTGAACTGTAATTTTGATGGGTCAAAGTAGACCCATATATGTGTGTGTGTGTGTGTGTGTGTGTGTGTGTGTGTGTGTGTGTGTGTGTGTGTGTGTGTGTGTGTGTGTGTGTGTACATATATATATATATATATATATATATATATTTTTTTTTTTGATTAGTAGTTATTGTGTTTCTGTTTTATTGCATGCCTTTTGCCTTCTGCTATAAGTTAAAAAGAATGTATTACTTAGATCGTAATTAATTAGACTCTAGTAGGGGTTTCATGCCTCAGTCATGAACATCAGGTGTTCAAATTCTGCCTGCACTAAGGAAAAAATTAATTTGAAACATAATTTGAATTTGACATTCGCGTGAGAGTCATATCTCTTCGTACCTACGTCACATGCAAAGGCACCCCCTCAAACCTGCTTACTTAATGTAATCGAATCTATAATCACTACATTCGGCAAAACGGAGAATTTCCCCGGCACTGACCATAATAAACAGTGCGCATTTTAAAATTTGGTGATCCAAATAGTAGTATTTGCTTTACTGTCTGTACTACCCTCCAAATAAGAAAAAGTAAAAAACTTAATAGTATAATCATGTTTTCTATCTGGATTAATATCTCTGTCAACATGTATACTTCAGATTTTTTCCTTAAAAAAAAAAAAAAAGCTAAGGAAAATTTTCCTTATAATTTGCTTCAGACAGAGTAATCTCAAATTTCCCATTGAAACTTCTTCAGTAACCTTATAATTTCAGTTTTATACAAATTGAAATTGCCCTTCGTCATTCATTTGTACTACTGTAGTGGCTAGCCAATGTTTACAATATGTGTTTGATGTGTCATGCGCACAGTAAGCAGGTCATACAGCAGTTGAATGAGACAGTAAATAAGATTTGTCACATTATTAGAAACTGGCCCAAAGTCCTTATGCAATTGCCTTTTTAAACATGTTTTTCAGTTGCTCTGTAGTGCTGATCCATTTTTTAAACTAATTTGGGTGGCATGTTACTGAACTATTTGCTTAAACACATTTTAATTTATTCTGCACATTCTTTCTTTACTGTCACCTATGACCGATTTATCAATTGATTGGTCCAAAAGGTATCAGATTAGTTGGACAGAAAAACAAGGAAAAATGTTTCACACTTATCAAATGACATATAAAAGTCAGTGCATACTAAGATTATATATATCCCTTGCTACGGGCATCCTTGAAATTAATTATATGTATAGATCTGGAATTGTGGGACTACATACAATTCTGCTGACCTTGTCAGATCTAAACATAGTAAAAGTTTTACAACATGAGGAGAGGAAGTCTAAGATGAAATCTCTGCTTAGTTTAGCAGAAGCATTCAGGTAGTAAGCAGGAAAGGGAAAGGTTGATAATGGAGCCCAGGATAGTGAACTACATACACGTTGGTTTACAATGTCCATTGAACATCTGGGAGAAACAGACAAATGTATGTTGTGTAAAAAAGAATTGAAAACAGGTGCACATCTTGTTGCTGGGTGTGCTATGCTAGTGGCCGAGGGCCTGTACACTGAAAGGCACAATAATTTGGCAAGATTGTGGCATTGGAGATTGTGCAAACACCACAATATATAAGTAGCTGAAGACCAAAGAAACATGAAACACAAAGAATTATACAGAATGATGAAGTGTACATTATGTGGGTTACCTATTACCAACTATTCAAAAAATAGATGAAAAAAAAACAGATATAGCAGTCTATGAAAAAAAGAGAAAAGTAGCATTCATCATTGAAATTGCTGTACCTAATGATTACAGTGTCTCATGTACAGAGAAATGCAAAATCATGAAAATATCAAGATTTGCAATCACAAATAAGAACAATGTGGAAGAAAAATACCCAGCTAGTTCCAATACTAGCAGGAACAATGGATTTAATAAAAAAGAATTTACAGTAGTATTTAGATATACTGCTGATATATGTCAGTATGAGCTGCGAAAGGAGTCAGTTCTGGGCACATTGCAGATGCTGCAAGGAGCACTTCTGGTTAACATAAAATATTTAAACAATACTGATTTCATGAACTTTAATTATACCTTGATATATGAATGAGGTCCATTCCCGCCATAGCATTAGAAGCCCAAAAGTTTTGAAGTAATTAAACTGACAGTCACCTACATCCTGTGCTTTATGGGAATCTAGTAAGAGATGATGAATTACTCTAAAATACTTAGTGGGGCTATGTAAAGAAAATAGTTTGTTAAGCAAAAAGAAATTAAAGCTTTTAATAAGAAATTAATAAAATCATGACCAGAACTCAATGTTCTCTATGCAATAATATATTAGTAAACAGGGACTTCTGTGAGAGCAATTTCATTTTACTATTTTCCTGTAAAAATGGACTGCTTATTTTGATTCACCAGTTTTGTCAAAATAAAGCTGTTCTGATTTTACTTTTCAGTTAATTACAGAATGACTGATCACAAGAACTGCATCAGGTACATGCTAGTGGGAAACTGCACTGGCATTTAGACCACAGGAAGACCATTTAGAGAAGTAAGCAAGCTGAGGTAGTATTTTAATCTGCACACTATTTAATGTACCCTAAAAACACATAATGGGGATTTAGTTATGTCTTTCCTTGACACTGATTTTGAACTATGTGTTGAAATAGCTACTTTTATAAAGCATGCTTTCCACACATAAAGTTACTTAGCTATGGGTTCCCGACCTGCACTAATTCTTGTTTGATTTGCCATTTCCTATATACTTTTTTACTGCGGTTAATCATGGCACTTTGAGAATCAGCTTATCAGGCATCATAGCTTGCAGAAAAGGAACAATGCAAGCCTGCTCTCTGAGACAGCTGTGGATTAAGCACTTAACTGCCTAAATAGACAACCAAAAACAAAACTTTGTTACTGAAATAATCTGGAATAAATTATATATTATTATAATTTATCTTCTTAACCTTGGATCAGTGTGTGACTGTCCAGCTGCTATCCCATGCAAAACTTTAACATCTAATATGGGAAAGAAAGAAAGAGGTACATGTTTTTTTACTTGCATATTTATTTATGCATATATGTTGTGTGAATTTACTTTTTGAATCCTGAGTCACTGAATGGTTCCCACCTTTCCTGCAAAAGCAAGAAAATAGTGAAAGGTTTGACTGCCATTAAAAGGGTAGCTGTACTTTATTAGTTCATGTGTACTGACACCACATCTCTTGTCTCAGAATATAAACCATGCATGTACTGAGAAGCTAGCAGCCACAGTAGTTTTACGGTAAAGACAGCACTCACTGTGACCTTGTAAAGAAGAAATATGCAATTTCATGCAATCATCTGGAGAATCTACATGAAAATTAGTCAACTTTGGAGTGCTGGTATACTGTAATAGCTGAGGTGATTTGAAGCAATGGCGTCCATGTTATATGGCAAGCAGAGCATCAAAGTGAAGTGTCCAGCTCAAAAGAAAATATTCATATGCTGGTTATGGATTAGTTTGTTTCCTAAAAGTGTTATGCTATTAGAGCAGTAGAGGGCTTTTTTTCTGCAAGCTCTTCCTTCTAATCACCCAAAATGGCACTGTAGAGGTATACAGGAATAATCACTCTTCCTTCTAAATTAATGAAGATTTATTGCAAATACTCTTAATGCACCATGTACTATCTTCAATTCTCCTCTGTCTGTCTCAAAACACAGTTTAAATTTCAAAATTCAGATCAGTTTTTGCCATTAAAACTTTTACAGTTTCTATCCTTAAACTCAGGTGCTCACTTCTTTTTGGCTGTCACTGCAGAACTTTCTCACTTTTCCTTCAAGCGAAAGTTTCTTCTCACTGCTATCATAACTATCAACTGTCACCCATTTTGTAAAATGTCCCTGATTTTACCCCATGTTTTTTTTTGTCCTGTCTTGCATAAAATGTTTTGTTTTTCTGCTAAGGAAGATTACAGTTAATTAATACTTCTTATTGTTCAGAAAATGTATGTTAATATGAAACTTACTCCTCCATGAGCTTTTAAGTGTCTTATAGAAATATTTCAGTTGTTTCTGATTTTTGGCCCTTTGTCTACCATCATTATTTGCTTTTTCCAGAATTCATGAGCAAAATTGTTGAGCAGTATGACTGCTACAGTTAGTTGTACCACATCCCTGTAACATTTTTCTCTAATACCAATGTATATGTTGACCAATCTTTTTATAATTTTAACCAGTCTTAACCAGTGTTTTTTATAATATGTCTTATTTGCTATAATTATTTAAACTGCAGATGTTTTGGTTTTATTTTTGATGATTGTATAATTATTTTTCTTAAAATGTTTTGTATTAGTTAGGAGCTTTTCTCCCTGGGCTTTCACTGAAAATGGGCTTCTACCCAGCCAGGCGTTCCCCGTAATCAAATGTCAATAAATAAGTGAAAAAATAATTTGTTGCCTCCTTTCTTCTTTGTAGTATATCTGTCAGTCACAGCATGCAGTGGGTCTATTTTGCATGTTATGATTTGTTTCACCTACATCTCATCACAGAAAATCAATACAGGTTGCTTTTACTGTTTCTTCTTAATAGAGACTTGCTGTAAATGGTAGAATAATTTGGCTGGTTTAGAAGGCTTGCCCTAGATGATGACATCATTGAGAAAGTGCATGTAAAAGTCAGTTTGAGCATTCTTAATGATGCCCTGCACTTTCATTTAGGAAAAAGTTCACTATATCTAGGGAAAAACAAAAAAAAAAAATAGATTTAATAACTGTTTATTTGTAATACAAGGCTATGGACTGACTAATCTATTTTGGGATTTTCCCTTTGCAAATAGACTTTTGATATACAGCTGATCTGAAAATGAATGATGATGTCTTGTCATGTAATTTCAGCTGCTCATAGGAGTTGGGAGAGCAGAAAACCTGTAGATTTAAGTTATTTCATTTTATAACTAGGACTTGCATCTTGACAGGTACTGCAGAGATGCTATATATATAGGTACCATTTACGTGGACTGGATGGATGGATGGATGGATGGATGGATGGATGGATGGATGGATGGATGGGTAAATAAAGGAAAACACAGGGATGAAAAAAATAGAAATGTCATAAAGTCATGCACTGAAACATGAGTAGAAGACACATGGGATATAGAAAGCACTGCAATATAGAAATAGGGTGCCAGGCGCTAACCAAGATGCTAAGAAAACAAGAATGAAGAATAAAGTCAGCATAATAAAAAATGAGGTGCTAGTGAGATGGAACTTTGCAGTGGCAATGGTGTTGTATATCTGAACTTCACATGGGTGGGCCTTTCATAAAGTAAGGCATAAAAAAGAGTAAAGAAAAAGGGGAATTCTGTTTAGACTGCTTGCAGAGGATTACATACTGATGGCTGAGGATTGGACAGGCCAGTAATAAAGGAGTCTGAGAGAGAGAAGTTTTTATATATTTTCTGTCATTGTTTTCTGTTTTTCATCTGTCCTGAAACTGCATTGTTTTCTGTTTCTCATCTGTCCTGAAACTGCTTCCCCCCTATTCCTGTGGTGAAGTTTATAAAACTGGTCTAACAGCTTTTGTGTTATCTGATTGCTTCAATGCTTGCTGATTTAAAAATAGTTTCTGTTTGTAAATTCCTGCATAGACTGTTGAAAACTCCTGGTATTCTGTCTGCAGTGTGATTCTCAAGCAATCTGGAAATATATCTCTTGATTGATAAGTATATTTCTTGGCATTTTAACCTTTCAGAGTTCTGCATTGTCTTAATTCTGCCTGACTGAATTATTATATATATTTTCTGGCATTGTGGTGGCTTTGCAATTACCTGCCCCTACTGTAAATTTGATCTGGGACACCCCACCCAGTCTGGTGTTCACTCTACTTAATACAGAGAGAGCATTTGAGAAGGCTAACCCACTTAGGTTCTTAACCTTGAATTTTTCTTCTGCTCCTTCTTCCTCTCTCCTTGCACTTAACTTAAAAAAATTGCACTTTATTTTGTTTTTGCCTCTTCTTAAAAGTACCCAATTGTATTTATTCTGCTCCATTTATTACTGCTTGGTAGTAACCTGATTAAATTGTAACTGTTACTCTAAGCCTTTTGGTTTAAGCACTTGGGCTCAAGACCAGTTGTGTTACATTAAGAAGGTTTGTGGTCTGCACTGTTGTGGCAGGACAGGTAGCTTGCATCCTTCTAAGTTGGGAATTGCTGATTGAAGACTCAGTGTCTGTTATTCTAAAACTGTATTAGTTTTGGTTAAAGCACTTGGGCTTCAGGCCAGTTATTTTTCATTAAGAAAGTTTGTGGTCTGTACTCTTTTGGGAGGAGAGGCTAGATTCTGCCCTTCTGAGCCAGGAATTTCTGGTTAAAGGCTTATTGTGCCTGCTTATTCGAACTATTTCTTTTTGAAATTTGTGTGCCTTGGTTGCTGTAGTATAGACTAGATTCAGGCATCCTGAATTTAGTTTTGTTTGTATAACTTGAGCACTAATCCAAGCCACCTCTTTTGGAGAAGGTTGTTCCCCCACACCCTAGTGGCAGGAGTGTGCAGTTAGAACTTGTCTGATTGAAGACTGCTGGAACAGGGCTCAAGTTTTGAGCTTTTTTACTGGTTAGTTGGGTAATTTGTTTAAATCAGTTTGCTCTTTTCTATTGTTATATAAAAATTGCACTTTATTCATCTGCCTTTACTGTGTTTGTGTTTCTTCCTACTTTACTACTTTATTTTGCTTTTGCTGCTTGTTCTTAAAAGTACTTAATTGCATTTATTCTGCTGCATTTATTATTGCTTGTTAGTAGCCTGATTAAATTGTAACTGTTATTCTAAGCCTTTGGTTGAAGCACTTGGGCTTCAGACCAGTTGTTTTACATTAAGAATGTTTGTGGTCTTGCACTGTTGTGGCAGGACAGGTAGCTTACATCCTTCTAAGTTGGGAGTTACTGATTGAAGGCTTAGTATCTGTTATTCTAAAAGTGCATTAGTTCTGGTTTATGCACTTGGGCTTTGGCCCAGTTATTTTACATTAAGAAGGTGTGGTCTGCACTCTTGTGGGAGGAGAGGGTAGAGTCTGCCCTTCTGAGCTGGGAGTTTCTGGTTAAAAGCTTATTGTGCCTGCTTATATGAACTGTTTCTTTCTGAAATTGGTACGCCTTGTTTAATGTAGAATAGACTAAATTCAAACCTGCTGAATCTAGCTCTGTTTGTATAACTTGAGCACTAATCCAGTGCATCTTTTTTGGAGAAGGTTCCCCTGCACCCTAGCGACAGGAGTGTGTAGTTAGAACTTGTCTGATTGAAGACTGCTGGAACGTGGTTCAGGTTTTAGCTTTTTATTGGTCAATTGGTTAATTTGTTTAAATCAGTTTGCTCATTTGCTACTGTTATATTTAAAAAAAAAAAAAAAAATATATATATATATATATATATATATATATAGCTATATATATACATACACTTCATGCATCGCTGCTTAGCTAGGGTTAAACTATTCTTGGTGCCATAAAATCTGCTCATCAAATTTTCCCTTAGAACTAGCCAGTTTTTTAGTTTTAGGACTAAAATCTGTTTTTTTTTTTTTGAGCTCAGCACTTGTTCAGAACTCATTGTAAGCACTAAATAAGCTACAAATTACTACAGCATTCAACATTCCTCACTTCTCTAGAGGAAAACAATTTTTAGTACTTAATAAATGATCAACTATCCAGGCATGTCTAAGGGTCAGCTCCCGGTGTTTTCTCCTGTCTACCTGATGAATCTGGGCATCTTGGGGCAATGCAGCAATTGCCTCATGTACACAGACAACCTTCTCCTCCTACCACCCAACACTACAACCTATGAGAGATACACTTATATAGCCAAACTGGAAGCAAAGCTCTCTTCACCCAAGACTGGACTAGACAGTCAAGAGGAGAAGCTAAATACTTGCACCACACCACATTCATCACATAGTCCTTCAAAACCTACACCATCAAAACACACACATAGAAACATAAAACACACACCTATATTCACGGAGGCTCTCAATAAAAATCTGCTCAAGCAACAGTGACCTCCAAAGCAGAAATGTAGGCAACCTCCACCCCCCCAACACAACCCAAATGACACATAGCCCACAAGCTCAGTGTGCCACTCAACCACAGCCCATAAGGCATAACAACGTACCTAGCACTCTAGTCATAGGTGACTCTATAGTCAGGTACACTGATGTTCCACTCACCAGGCTAAACAAGGAGAAAATTACTGTCAGCTGCCTGTTGGGTGCCAAGATCTGCCACATAATGCACGCACTCAGGTCACTCCACAACAAGTACAAATATGACTCTGTCATTGTCCATGTTGGTGTGAATGACCTGAGACATACCTCCCTGGACTACATGAAAAGAGACATGGAGGAGCTCTGCAATGTTGTCGCCCAGGCAGGTATGACCCTAGCCCTGAATAGCATCCTGCCATCACCCAGAATGATACCACAGCACAAGGACAAAATGATCGACTTCAACAATTGGCTAAGTGTCTGCTGTAATTCTAAGGGGATCCAGTTTCTGTCTGACTTGGATGACACATCCTGTCAAAAGGTGGATGATTTGCTTACCATTTTTAGAAACAAATCCCGACTTAATGATGATGATTGCACATGTGCAATTGGCATGGCTTGGAGAACTGTTGTATCATATATTAATGATTGGACTGATGAACTAAATAATGTTAGGCATAGAACTAATAGAACAGATTTAGGAAATGATGCATCTATTTTCTGCAAAGAACATTCAACTCCTATGAAACATGATGAGGCCCCTGAGAACTATGGAATTGTGGATGCAAGTACTCCGTAATATGAAGATCCATTTTGTTTAGAAGGAAACAAAAAAAGAAAGAAAGGAAGAAGTTCTCAACAAATAACAAGGAAGAAAAAGAAACTGACTAATGACTGTAAAGGAAAGAGAATACATAGTAAAAAAGATTCTGCTTTGTTATGTAACACACTGGTGACAGGGAATGAAGATATCTGTCTATCAGAAAACCCTAAGGCTACAGAAAAAGGCATCACCTTTCCAATGGAAATGGCAGAAAAAAAGAGGCAAGGAGCAGGTGAAAAGGAAGAAATCAAAACTGAACGTGGAAGGATTGAAGAACATTACTGTAAGAAAAAAGAAGAAAAAGACAGATGCTGACTACATGGCTCAAGCTGTGGATTTACAATGCCACATGGATGAGAATTTAAAATGCAATATAAACAGTGGAATTAATAAGACTAATAGTGATGAATGATCTATCCATCATAACAACTGATAGAGCAGAAATGACTGTATTAGAAACTGAAGATTCTTCAGAGATGGTCAGCAAAGATATTCTTGTAATTAGAAATTCAGTTATTAGAGGAACTGATACTTATATTTGCAGAGATGATAATGAACATCGAGTAGTGTTATGCTTGCCAGGAGCAAAAATAGAGGATGTGAAACAAGCCTTGGAACGCCTTAATGTAAGGAAGTATGGATCTGTTTTATTCATGTTGGTACAAATGATGTCACCAACAAAGATTTTCTTACTGTTATTCGGGAACTGACAGCCCTCCTAGATAGCATAGCTTGTACTGGTGTTAGGACATGTTTTTTACAAATCACCCATAGAAAGGATAGTCAGGTCACTGTGAATTTATTTATTTATTTATTTTATTTTTTATTTTATTTTACATTTGTTGACCGGGCTAGTCTTACTGGATATATGTCCATTTTCAGTAGAGGCCCGGGGAGAAAAGCTCCACTACAGCATTTATACACATATACAGATCCAAAATTAAGTGACATGAAAGAGTAATATTTGAAAACTAGTACATCATAGATACCACTTTTAGTAGATAACCAAGAGGAAACAGAGTGATTTGAAAAAGAAGTACATATAGGTTTCCTATGAGAAACTTAGACAACAGTAGAAAGAAGAAAACATTTATACATGTAAAAATTGATCATATTAGAAAAACAAAATTGTAAAAATATAGAAATGTTCCATTTCTTCAGGGCTTGGCAACAGTGGTGTGAAATCTAGACTTAAGTGAGTGCTGACTCTGCAGCCATTGGCTCCTCAGTTTACTGCAACATACAAACCAATAGGCATGCATGCATGCAAAAGGCACTATGAAGATCATAGCTGCCATCAAATGCTGACAGAATAGGACAGTCTAAGCCTTTACTCATTCTCCTGTGCCCAGGAACAGAAACAACTGAAAATGAAGCATGTCCAACTCTGCAACAGTGAAGCAGGCCTCTGATATAGGATGAAAAATAATTTCTCATGACTTACAGAAACCCTGAAGAGTACAACCAGGGGAGTTCCCATACTAGGATCACCACCTGATGGTAGTAGTAGTAGTAGTACAAGTACGAGAAAAGTGAGGTGTCTTCCTCTGTACTTCCTTTATCACTACGGCTATCATCCTGGTAAGACATCTTGAGTACAGAAGATACAGTGAATGGCAACACTGTATACTAAATGTGAAGCCCACTTGGCATGAAAAGAAGGAACCTCCTATTTGGACCTCATCTGATTTTCAAAACTATACTCCTGTCCAATAACAGAAGAGGGAAGTCATTGTACTGAACTTGATGTAGCAAATATTCCCTCTCTGGTGGCCACTGATGCTGCTAAAGTCCAGGATGAGATAGAAACTGCTTCCCTCAGAACCAAGATGTAAGGGGTAGAACCAGAGTCCCCTTGCATACTGTCTGGGCCTGTCTCAAGATCTCTGAGAGACAACTTAATGTTTGGATACAGTTCTTCCTGGGGAAAAACAGAAACTCTAATATATGTTTAAGCTGTGCAATATCGCAAAAGCACATTCCAGAGACTGCTGCCACCATAAGAGCATCAACACAATGAAAGCTGCAGCAAGCCTCAAGATAGCTTACTGTGGAAACTCTAGGCTGAGTTCTAACAAGATCCTCCTTGAGCTCTACCTCATTTATATTCAAAAGCCTTCCTAACACCTGATCCACTATGGAGGTCTTGAATCTCAATAGATGAGACTGGCATTTAAGGGATCTAAGATTTGATACTGCAAACACTCTCCTACCATACTGGCCCAGTGTTAAGGAATCCTTCTCAGACAGCAGTGCAACTACCCTCTAGGATGCCTGATCAGGAACAGACTTTGCTTGGCCAGGATTTTACAGAGGGCATTTCCCTTCTTAGGACCCAGGGGAGTGGTATTAGGCTGCTTCATATTTGCACATATAGCAACTACTTTGAAAAGGAATGAATAGATTTTTTGGATAAACACCTACATGGAAAAAATGTCCTGTTTTAAAAAATGGAAATGCGTAGAACATCCAAGCCTTCTTTTGGGCACATATGTGTTCAGACAGGATAGTGTGCATTTGTCTAGATCAGGGAAAAGAAGTTTTGCAGTACATATTTTGCAATATTTAACAAACACTAGCCAGGATTTATGCCAGGTCAAAAATGCAACAGTTCACAGATAGCAACATTTGATGCATCTCTGATGGTTGTTAATGCTATGAGCATTAATATTAAAGTTTTTTTTATTAGAAAATTTGCTACATTCCCACAAGATTGATATCGTTATAGTTTGTGAAACATGGTTAACGAACAATGACTGGAAACCAGTTCTGTCACGGTATAAATGTTTTTACTGTAACAGACATTCTAACAAAAAATCAGGTGGAGGTGTTATGATAGGGATTAAAGATAGTTATGAGACTTTTGATTATTACATGTTCAATGATAACACCAATACTATAGACTGTGTAACTGTGACAATAAAGACAACCCTGGAACATATAACAATTGTTGGAGTGTAAAGACCACCAAAGTCAAGTGCAGATGACCTAGAGGAATTCATACATTTCTTACATGAAACACAGGAGGGAAGAATAATATTAGCTGGGGACTTAAATTTACCAGAAATAGACGGGAATAATATTGATTCAACAATGTTAGTAAAGAAATTATAAACAGAGTATATTCAGGACCAACAAATGCTTCAGATTTAAAAGGAAACTACCAGGGGACGGAATATACTAGATATTGTTTGTGTTCCCAAAGAAATTAATATAACTTCAAGTCAAGTTTTACCACCATTGACGTGCAGTGATCATAGGGTCATAAAGGTTAATTTGCTGCTAGATAATTCTGTCAAACTGAAATCTAAGCCAATGCACAGAAGGTTAATTACAGACTATAGGGAAGCAAAACAGTTACTATATAAAACTAACTGGAGTGAGGTGTTCAGCGGAAAATCTGCAGATAGAATATGGAAAGTTTTGAAAGAGAAATTGTTTGAATACATAAAGTAAAAAAAAAATTTAACATCAGGATCTAGACGTGCAACATCAGGGGGGTATATTTCCATAAGAACAAGAAACCTGATTAAGGTGAGAGACAAAAAATATAAGAAATGGAAGAGAGGTCGAACTACAACTTTGAAAACTGAAATAAACGAGATGGACAAACAGATTAATCATAGTGTTAGACAAGATCAAGAAAATTTTGAAGAAAATTTGTATAACGATATTGAGCATGATAGGAAATGTTTTTATAGATATATAAGATCTGGAAAGAGTAAAGATACACAGATTGATAAACTCTGTGCAGATTCTAAAATTTATTCTCAGACACAACACATTATAGATATATTTACAAAATCTTATGCAAAACAGTTTGGCTCCACAAAAGGGGTGATAAGTTGTCCTACTGACATCCAGGTAACCCCAGATACTGGAATTAAATTAGATCATATTGAAAAAGAATTGTGCAAACTGGATCCAAACAAACACAGGGAGGAGACGGAATAAGTAACAATGACCTGAGAACACTGAGAACTTACACTGCCATTATAGCTATTATTCACTAGATTGTATAAATATGGGGATATTCCTCAAGATTGGAGACATGCACTTATTAAACCTGTCTTTAAGGGAAAGAGGAGTAGGACAAACCCAGAATCATATAGACCCTTAAGTCTACTTTCATGTTGTGGAAAAATAATGGCAAAGGTAATATTGGTTAAGTTATTGTCAGAACTGGATAGTTTGGGACTTGAAATCATATATCAGCATACATATGTTGAAAATAGATCTATTACCACCTGCAACATGGTGTTCTATAAAAATATAATAACAGCTATGAATGAAAAATTGTGCTGTGATGTGATTTATATAGATTTAACTTCAGCATTTGACAGTGTCATGCACAAAACACTGATCAATAAATTAGTACAACTAGGTATTGATGTACTGTTGATAAGATGGATAGCTGCATGGCTTAAAAATAGGACATGGCAAGTATCACAGACCAAATGGACAGGTGAAATCCTTCGTTACAGTCAAGGTGCCCCACATGGCTCTGTACTAGGCCCTTGGTTGTCTAGATTGAATCTTTCAGACCTTACTTTTTCATCTGAGGTGTTCTACCGACGACCTGAAATTGGGTAAACTGATTACAAGTGTCACAGATAAGGCATGTCTACAAAATAAGTTGACTAAATTTACCATTTAGGCACAGGAGAATAATATGTTGATAAATACATAAAAAGATAAGCATATGAGGTTTGGGAGACATAAACTGAAAGGTGAATATTTAATACAGCACACAGTGATTGAAACTGTAGACTCATTTAAGGACCTGGGTACATGGATAGATTCAGCTATGAGTTTTTCTAATCATATCAACCAATAGGTTAATGATAGCTATAGAACTATAGGTTGTATAAAAAGATTTATAAAGACTAGGAAATCAAACATAATGAAGTCATGGTTTGTTAGTTACAATAGACCCAAACTTGAGTATGGAATAACAATATGGAAACCATATAGGAAAACAAGCATGAATAAACCAGAAAGAGTACAGCGAAAATATACTAAGGGCATCCATGGATGTGAAAATCTAAGTTATTATGAAAGACTAAAATATCTGAACTTGTACAGTGTCTCTTACAGATATTTAAGAGGAGATCTTATTCAGGTATATAGGGAATTTAGGGACAACTACCTCTGGGAATGTTTGGGGTTATCAAAAAGTACTAGAGAATCATCAGATAACCTATGCAGAAGTTTCTATAGGAATGAGAAGTGTGCTAATTGGTTCTATGACAGAGTAGCTGATGCTTGGAACAGACTACCAAATCACATTAAAGAAAGTACTAGTTTAGATATTTTTAAGAACAGCCTGGAAATTTATTATGGGAACAAGTGTTTTGGCATATTGGCAAGCTAGAAGGGCTTTAATGCCCGTGTTTGAAACATTTGTATGTATGTATGTCTGATCGACAGACCACAATGCTTTGTCAGAGATGGCCTGCACCTGTCACCCTTGAGATTCTGGATACTGGCTAAGGCTCTTGCCACCCCTATAGTGCCTTTTTAGGCAAGGTTCAAATGATGAATTCACCACCTTAACAGGTAAAAGCAAGCAAAATCTGAGGGTAATGCTACTCAATTCTAGAAGTCTAAACCTCAAAATGCATTCACTTGAGGCACTCATTAAAATGGAGAACATCGACATCTGTGCAATGACAGAGACCTGGTTCAAAGGCTCCAAAGAGCACCCCTGCATTACCAGGCTATAATTCATACCACACCTTTCGGCCACCTAACTTGTACCAAAACACTAAAGGTAGAGGCGTGTCCATACTCATTAAGGATATCCACACCTCCAGGATAGTTGCTCAGCATAATGCATCTGAGATTATCCAAGTGCAACTAACTCTGGGCAAGACCGCAATCCAAATTGTAACTTGCTACAGATCCCCCACCATGCCCAAGGATTCACACTCCTCATTTCTTGTTAAACTGGAAAATGTTAGAGTACAACCCAACACCCTAATAATGGGTGATTTCAACTACCCCACCATTATTTGGGAAAACTACTCATGTACCTCTTTTGCTCAACATTTTCTGGAATTCATAAATTCCAATACGTTGGATCAACTTATCCACACCTCCACCAGGGGCAGCAATATCCTAGACCTGGTCATTACCAACATGGGTGACTAGTGTTCCACACCAGAGGTCAATTCCTCATTGGTCAGATCCGACCACAAGCTAATAATCCTAGACATCTACATCCCACCCCCACCCCCCATTAAGGAAACCATTATAAAATATTTCTTCAATGCCAACATCATGCTTCTTAAGACAGAAGTGACAAACTTCACAACTCCCATGCAGATGGGCAATAGAGGTACAACAGCTGAATCCTACACAAATGCACTTTATAAGCACTTACATGAGTGGATGAATCATGCTATCCCTAACAGAACAAAGATGCTATCCTCCAAAAAAAGGAAGCCAATCTGGTGGTCCCCTGACATAAACAAACTCTATAACAGAAGAAAGAAACTGTTGCAAAAAAGAGTAAAATCCCATGATTGGAGAAACTCCCCGGTGAGCCTCAGTAAGAAGCTGAGATCCCTCATAAAATTCTCCAAAGCTAGTTACAAAAACAAAATAGCCACTGATTCTAAGGAAAACCACAAAGCATTCTATGGTTATGACAAGAATCTCAATGGCAACACTTAGATCTGCTCTGAGTTACAGCACAATGGCACTAAATATACAGAAACATCTGATATTGCCAACATCCTGGCAGATAGATTCCATGCTAACTTTACCCCCCTCTCATCCCCTAAAGGGCCCATCTCTATACCGGAAGAATACAAAGTTCCTGTAATCACGGCTGCACAGGTAAAAACCACACTTTCCAAAGCCACCAACACAGCATCCATGGGACCTGACAACATCCCAGGCTGTGTTCTACATGAATTGCAGAATGAACTGGCATCCCACCTAAGCACCATGTTCAGTCATAGCCTCACTTCAGGCTTTGTGCCCACTGAATGATACACAGTGACAGTTATCCCACTCCACAAAGGGGGAGCCATTACAGAACCCGGGAACTACCGCCCCATTAGCCTAACGAGCCTGGTCTGCAAGGCCATGGAATGTATCATCATGGATCTTATACACAAAGATATTGATAATCTCCAAACTCTGGACCCCACCCAGTTCGGGTTTGTAAAAGGCAGATCATGTCTCCTAAACCTGATAGACTTCTTTGAAGCAGTCACCAAAGCCGTAAACTAGGGTAAGGTGGTTCACACAGCCTATCTAGAGCTCACCAAGGCTTTTGACACCATTCCATACTCTTTAATTATAGATAAACTCACTAAACTAGGTATAAATCCCTATGTCACAAGATGGGTTACCAACTGGCTCACTGTGAAAGTAGCAGACTCCAAATCCAGCTTCAGACCAGTGACAAGTGGAGTACCACAGGGTTCAGTCCTGGGTCCTCTTCTGTTTGGTATCTACTTTTCTGAAGTACAGGCTAACACAGAAGGTCTTTGGCTAATGAAGTTTGCAGATGACTGCAAACTAGGAGCCATAATCAAAACTCCTAACAATGTGGACATCCTACAAAAGGACCTCACAGAGACAGATGCCTGGTGTCAAAGCCATGGCCTCAAGCTCAATGCCAAAAAGTGCATTGTCATCGCCTTTGGTACAAACTCTGTACCCATGAGCTACCACATAGGTGGTAGTCTACTTAACACCAAAGGTGTGATAAGAGACCTTGGGACACAGTTGGACAGTAGTCTCTCCTTTGATAATCACATTGCCACATAGGTTCATAGGTTCATAGGTTCATACTAGGCTATCTGCCCGAGGGCATTTACAAGCCTAGCCCATAGTTTTGTGGCTTACGCCACCCCTTTAGTATGGGGAACTATACCCATTATTTTGCTGTGCCTCTGTCGAGCAGTGACACTGAGGTAATCCCTGGGGTATATCTGCGATCTCCCATCCATTGGTCAAGATTTCTCTTGAACAAGGCCAGCGAGGTGCTCTGCCTCACATATACCGGGATTTTATTCCACAGCATAGGGAGTCTTTGGGTGATGAATCTATCCCTCCAGCACGTCCTATTAATAGCCGTATCGAGGTTTAAGTCTCTCGCTCTTGTGGCTCTGATGGATCTTGATTTTTTGAGGTGAAGCATATTCATCAAATCTGGGTTTGACATGGCCTTGTATGTTAGGCAAAGGTCACCTCTGAGCAAGCGATGGCGACTGAATAGAGCTGGAGTTCTTTCAGTCGGGCAGCATAGGACAGATGTTTGAGACCCTTTATCCTTTTGGTGAGGAACTTTTGTGGCCTCTCCAGCTGCTGCAAGTGTCGGGTCAGATACATTCCGAATGGGGCATTGTACTCAATCATTGGTCTGATGAGTGATGAGTATAGGGAGACTATGACCTCCCTTGATCTAGATGAGAATCCCTTCATGATAAGGTGGGCAATGTAGAAGGTCTTCCTAACTACTTTAGCTACATGGGTGTCGAATGACAGACTACTATCAACCTGGGTCCCCAGGTCCCTGATAACTTCTTCTGTGCTCAGTGGATTGCCACCTATTTGGTAGCTAGGGGTAACCTTGTTTTTCCCGAAGGGTATGACTATGCATTTTTGGCATTTAACTTTAGGCCATGGCTCTGGCACCAGTTATCCATTTCTGTGAGACCCTTCTGAAGGATATCTGTGTCAGATGTGTTTTCTACTATGGCCCAGTTTGCAGTCATCTGCAAACTTTGTCAGCCATAACCCTCCTGTGTTTGCTTGTACTTCGGAAAAGTAGATGCCAAACAAGAGTGGGCCCAGGACTGAGCCCTGTGGTACACCACTTGTGACAGGCTTTGAGTCTGACATGGCGCCAGCAACTCTGACCCTGTGGGTTCTGTCACTCAGCCAGTTTGCAACCCATCTTGTGATGTATGGGTTAACATTTAAGCTGATGAGTTTTTCAATGATACCCGAGTGGGGTATTGTATCAAGGCCTTCACCAGATCGAGGTAGGCTGTATGGACTGCCTTTCCTCATCAATGGCTTTGGTGACTGTTTCAAAAAGTCAACCAAGTTTAGAAGGCATGATCTGCCTTTGACAAAGCCAAACTGGGATGGATCCAAAGTCTGCAAATTTCCTATGTCTTTATTTATGAGGTCCATTATGATCCTCTCCATGGCTTTGCAGATAAGGCTTGTCAAGCTAATGGGCGGTAATTTCCAGGGTCGGTGGAGGCACCGCCTTTGTGAAGTGGGACCACAGTTGCAGTGCGCCACTCCTGGAGTGCGTATCCAGAGGTAAGACTATGATTAAACAGCTGTCCTAGCTGTGGGTTTAATTCCTCATTGAGTTCGTGGAGCACACAGCCGGGGACACCATCAGGTCCCATGGATGCTGTGTTTTTGCTTTGGAGAGAGCAGTTCTCACTTGGGCGTTGGAGATGTTTGGGGGCTGCAATCGCTTGGTATAGATATCTCTCCTTTGGGGGAGGGGAGAAGTTTGCACTGAACCTGTCAGCCAGTATGTTGGCAATGTCTGTAGGATCAGTAATCTTCACATCATTTTGAACTAGTTCTGAGCATATCTGGGAGTTTCCTCCCAGGTTTCTAACATAGCTAAAGAAGGCCTTATGATTGTCTTTTGAGTCTTTAGCTATTTTTCTCTCAAAATTTGCTTTGGATGATTTTATGAGAGCTCTTAGTTTTTACTTATAGTGATCAAGGGTGTCTTACCTTTTAAGGATTTTGCTCTATCTTGTAGTAGCTTCCTCCTTTTGTTGTAGAGTTTGTTTATGGCTGGGGTCCACCAGACTGGACGCTTGCCTTTGGTACAAAGAGTCTTTGTTTTGCTTGGGATTGCCTTATCCATGCAGTCCTGCAGGTGCTGGTAGAAGGCATTTGTAAGTGATTCAGTGGCTTGAGTACTGTTTTCCGGCTCGGGAGCCTTAAAGGAGACCACACTAGTCTTTAGAAGTGTGAAGTCGGCTTTCGAGAAGTTCTTTACTGTGGTCTTTTTTATTTCAGGTGGGGGTGGGATGAGGACCTCCAGCGAGATTAGTTTGTGATCTGATCTCACCAGTGAGGGGTATACTTCCGGTGTTGAACATTGTGCTCCCATGTTCGTGATGATGAGATCAAGTATGTTTTCTCCTCTTGTGGGGATGGTGACTAGTTGTTCCATGGCATTTGAGTTTATAAATTCCAGGAACTTTTGGGCTAGGGTGTTTGGGCTTGAGTAGTGTTCCCAGTCTATATACAGTACTCAGGAAATCCTTCTACATCACACACCTCATCACAAAAGGTTTCTCATCCAGGAAAAAAGAGGTCATTGTTCCCCTCTGCTCATCACTCATTAGACCCATTATAGAGTACAATGCCGCTTTTGGTATGTACCTCACAAGACATCTACAACAACTGGAAAGGCCACAGAAATACCTCACAAAGAGGATTACTGGCCTCAAACAGATGCCCTACACAGACCATCTGAAAAACTCCAGCTTTGCTCCATCACATATCGCCTACTCAGAGGCGATCTCTGCCTAACATACAAAGCTATGTCAAACCTAGAGCTGTTGGACATGCTCCATTTAAAGAAATCCCAATCCCTCTGAGCTACACACTCTAGGTACCTAAATCTTGTCACTACAATAAACAGAACATGCTGGAGGGATAGATTCCTATCCCAGAGACTTCCCATACTCTGGAAAAAAACTACCTATCTATATCAAACAAAGCTCCTCATTAGCACTCTTCAAGAAAGATTGGATGAGAAATAGGAAATTCACCCCGGGGATCACCTCTGTGGCTCTGCTTGACAAGGGCACAGGAAAATTATTTTCTTGGGTGGCAAAAACCAGGGTACCTTTTTGGCTAGGCTTATATAGGCCCTAGGGCCAATAGCCTAGTACCTACCTATGAACCTATGAACAAAATCAGGATAAGAATACATAAGGAAGAAAATAAGAAGCAGTGAAGACAGGCCAATGACAGAGAAAATGTGGGGCATCAGGATAGAAGAGAAACCATGCTCAGTATTTAGGTCTACAAGTGTGGGGAATTAAGTGCACATTTAGCACAGCTAAGAGAGGAAGTTAAGTGCTAGCAAGATTGCATTGGCACTAACTATCGGCACTATTAATGTTATTAATGTTGGCCAACACTGGTGCCTATTAAATACAGGCTAAAATTGACATATTTTAAGTGCTAATGTCACTCCAAATATCAGCTATTCCAAAAATATTTTTGGCAGCCAAAAATACTGCTGAACTTGAAATTTCTATGGTTGATGAGTATGTATTTACTCCATTGTTAAGGGCTACTTCATTTAATTTAAAAATGAACAGTTTTCTTGTGTCAATTCTGCCTCCTATATACAACAAAAATCTGCAGACAACGTAGTATTGGCTTTATAAGAGAAAACCACAAAATATACATTAGTCTTTTTTGGAGATAGGATAGAACAACCAACATCTATTTCTGTACTGATGAAGGCATTAGAAACAAAAAGAAAAGACTTAAAAGTCCTTCTCTGGGTTCATCTGTAAAAGACAGTTTATCTTTTCAGTGTAGCATTTCTTCCCACAGTAAGTACTTTCAGACCATGAAGAATCTTCTTTGCAGGCTTCTGGATCTTCTCTACAAGATATGATTTGCACTAACTCCATTAATATTACACAGAAATCTGAAAAAGTTTTATTATTAAGAATAAACTACAGGATTTTGTTCTGGTACCCTTGAACATTTCCATGTAAATGTAATAAAACATCTTCATCGGGATCTTTTTGAGCTCATTGAAAATCTGTCTAGTTTATTGAAAATCATTTTATTAGCTTTGGCCTGTATTCTAAGAGTAAAGTGTATCTTAGCTAGGGTAAGCAAAAGATCCTTACAATATATCCTAACTACAGCATCAGTGACCCAAGACTCACAATTACTTAACAAGTACGTATTTATTTAATAGCTTATTTGACTAAAACAGCCATTCCCTTTTTTCTGAGGAATGAGACAAGATTGTGAAAATGATATGGTGTTTTCTGTTTAGCCTATAATGTTACTGTGATGGAATATTAGCATTTTTTTAATTTGAAAAGAACTTCAAAGATCAGTTTCCAAGGACAGAATACATTTTAGTTATTTCACTAGAGCTGTGCAGCCCATTAATATTAAATAAGAGTAATGAGATACTATACATGTATGTAGCCATCTTACCAATGGAAACAATATATTGGCAATGTAAAGTCGCTGATATGTTTAAACTTTTTTACTAGATCCAGAAGCCTTAGAATATATTCAAATAGATCAAATGCATTGAACTGATTTTTTATGTAAGCTTCCTAACTTCTGACTGAAGTACCTTACTTTGAGAAGTATGTTGTCACTCAGATGGCATTGAACTTTTATGCTGGTGACTGCCTGAAATAACAAATAGAGAACATTTAGATCATCACATCTAGACAACAGAACAGGGAAACATAAGGCTGCGCCATTCACTGTCAGCAGTATGGGAGCTAAAATACATGAATAAAAGAAGGGTTGTAACCTGCTTGCAAACATAGTGGTGGTACTGAACATCTCCTTGGACGGACAGTACTGCAAGTTCAATCTTGCATACAGGAGCTATTTTTTTGCTTCAGTTGCAGTCCATTCCCCTTCCAATTTGATATTATGATCACCAAGTTTGCTATGTGGTTAATTAAATAAATCATTTCTTTCTTTCTGTAGTAAGCATATGTCATTGGCAATTTTACAGTATGTTATTAGGAAGGTGTGCCATGTGCTGGGATTTCCTGCCATTTTACAGCATACTGATGATGCAGCCTTATGTTTTCCTATTCTGAGGGCAATGTTCTTTATTCATTATTTGTAAAAACCAAAAATGAGGTGCAAAACAACAGAGCTGACTTTTGTTATTCAATGTTACTGAGCGGTTTCATCCTTAATACCACAGACTTCTTCAGAATAAGTTCAAAAACACACAAACACAACTTTTATACTTCACAAGCCTTCTTCACCTTCCTTCACTCAATAAATAAGTAAATAACAATGGCAACCAATTAATTGTTGTTAAGCAATTGGGCTAAAAGAACAAATGCATTGTATAAAACCCCAAAAACACACATACATAAAATTGCATAATATTAAAGGACCATGACACTTAAAAGTAGTACACACTTGTAGAATTATAATTATAAAATCTCTTTAATAACTATTATTAAAAATATTTTAAGACATAAAATATACAGATTTTATTTTTAAAACATTTTTCAAAGAGGTAGCCTCATTCAAACCAGGATATCTAGTGGCATTAGTTCTCAATTGCCACTTGAACACCAT
Organism: Protopterus annectens; assembly: GCF_019279795.1. Taxonomy (NCBI): domain Eukaryota; kingdom Metazoa; phylum Chordata; order Ceratodontiformes; family Protopteridae; genus Protopterus; species Protopterus annectens. The sequence goes on along the minus strand of NC_056743.1, from coordinate 390,957,598 downwards.
ACATTCCAAGAATAAATCTGCTGGTCCAACTCTTTGGCCCAAATAAACCTGGTCAACAACAGTACATTTGACACTGTGGTTCAGGTTTTGTTCCAGATACTTATATAAAGCATTACTTTCATCCTTTCTTTTTATATCATAGAAGTGCTGATAAATTCTCTTCCTTAAACTAAGCTTTGTCTTGCCAATATAGAATGCCTTACATAGTTTACATACCAGTATTCCACCCCTTTACTACCACAATAGAGTCTGTTATGTAACCTAATTTCACAGTATCCCCTCAACCAAAAAGACAGAGCCCTCCACAATATGTAGACACTGGGTACAATGACCACACTTGACCATCTTTCCCTCAAAACGCAGCCTAACAGGGTTTTCTAATAGTGATTTAAAATATAAATCCTTCCTATAGACTATCACTAGCTTTTCACCAACAACATCTAAATACTGATGATCCACTAAAACAATTTCCAATTCCTCTGCATTATAGATCTAAGACCAAAGAAAATGGCATTAAAGTTAAAACTAATTATTTAGTAAACTCCTGATAGCGGGTGACCCCACACTCATACACATGTGGGACACCAACCCTACTTCCCAACAAAGAAGTAAAATACCCTGTCCTTTATTTCCATCCCTTCTTTAAGTATACTCATCAAATAGGCTTCTGGGTAGCCTCACTTAGTGAACATACTCCTCCTCAATTTTTCACATTCAAATGAACATGTGTTTTCATCCGTAATGATCCTAGCTAACCTTACACATTGTCCCTTCACATGATTCATGCTTTTAAAATGAAGAAAATAATTAGAGGACTTGGGTTTACAGCAGATGGTTGACTCAAAACATCTTCTTTAACTGATGAGTCTAATAGTTAAGTCCAAAAAATTAACCAAATCACTTTGAACATTCATCATAAACTTTAAGAAATTGGTTGTGGTATGTAAATAATCAAAAAATTCATCCAATCTATGCTCAATCCCTTTCCAAAAATACTATATTGTCAAGGAAGTGTCCATAGTAAAGTCAGCATTCCCTAAATTCAGAATTAATGACAAAACTCATCTCCCAAAATGAAAGGACTGCATTAGCAAACATTAGGGCATAAACAGCTCCCCTTGCTACTTTGGTTTTCTGCCTATATAACTGGTTCTCAGATATCATAAAGTCATTCCCCAAGATCATCATCATAAATATCCTAAAAACACAAACTTTATTATTACCTAATTCAGTGAAAAGACAAGGATATTGATAGAACCATTCATTACCAATGTCATGGAGTATAACAGAATATAAGTCCTGGACATCAATAGTGACAGATTTTAATTCTTCACTATAAAAATCATTTGAAATTCTAGATAGGAAATCCCATGAATCTTTAAATAAATATTGATTATTCCAAAAAACATCCTTTGTACTTATATCAATGTATTAAGTTAAACAAAAAGTATTTGAAGCTTCAGCATCAACTATTGGACACATAGACAGTTTGGTGAGGCTTTTATCTATTTTGGGAATGCCAAAAATGGTGGGGATCTTAGGGTTATGGACTAATACAAAATCAATTTTTTTCCCTAGTAATCCCTTGATTAAACAACATTTCCTCTAGGGTTAAATCTATGCTTCTATATGCCATATTCATTAGGTTAACTGATGCCTTTTCATATATATCAGAAAAAAAGCACACCCAACATCTTATTAATGTAATCCTTTGTATTCATAGCCACCAAGTCCACACCCTTCTCAGGCTTCATAATTCCTGATATGATGTTGTTAATCTTCATTAATTAATTACTGATGGGTACCTGTTCTGTCCTCGGAATTGAGTCAGCCATTATAACAAGCTCGTGCCAGCCAAAAAACTCTCGAGCTAAGCTTACCTATAGTTGCCCCTCTGTCTATCACCTCAGCTCTCATTTGCTGTGTATACTATCAAGAAGTGTCAGGCCAGCTCTCAGCTAAATCATTAGAAATTTTTACTTCTTTGAACTTTTTCTTGGGTTTTTCCCTATGAATTTATAATTCATTATTAGTCATTTAGAGTTTGTTATTTGTTTGAGTGGACTGCCTTTTTCTTATATCTTACCAAGGTTTGGTATTCTTCATACCATTGTTGGTAAAGGCCTTCCCTTACCTCTGAGGTAACTTTTTCTTACTTTTTACTTTTTATACCATTGCTGGGATTCCCTTTTTCCTTTCTCTCTTTACCCATTGGGTACTTCCTTCTACTGTTGTAAAAAAAAAAAAAAAAAGAAAAAACCTCCTCCCATGTCTTGACTATGTGAGTGTGTGTTTCCTGATTGCTTAGAATTATACTACTGTTGGACAAGCTTTTTGTTTTATAAATAGACATGCCTGATAAAAAGGGAACAACATGCTTTAAGCAGTGTGACCAGTGTGGCAGGAAAATGCCAAATTTGGATAATCATTTATCCTGTGTTTACTGTCTCAGGGTACCGCATCTGTCTGTTCAACCCCCATGCGAGATATATGTAAGGGTTTTAGTGCTCATACCTTGACTGAAAGGAAAAACAAATTGATTCTTGTTCTGAAAACTCCATTCTTGAAGGCTATATCTGAGATGGAGGTCTCAACCCCTACTAAAAAGGAACATAAAAAGAGGAGCCAATCCGTACCTTCCTCTCCACATGTTAGTGACTCAAAATCAGCTAAATCTGTGGAATCAAAGTCAAAATTTCCTAAATTGTCATCAGTAACCCTAGCGCTGGGGCCTCAAACCCCCTCTACAGTGCCGTCCTCGGTTCCAGCACCTCAGCTATCTACTATGGTACCTTCCTCAGCACCAATGCCTCTAACAGCGACTACAGCACCGATTGTGACTACAGAACCATTCAAAACTTAAATTTCTGCTACAGTGCAGATCTCCCTTCTGGCACCCAAAATAGTACTTCCAACTAAGATCACTTCTCCCCCCTCCTATACAACTCACTGGTTCTCTGATCACAGTGCCGAAAGGTGAAATACTCATTCAGACTCAATATTCTTCATTGGCAGATCCCTATTTTGGATAGCAGTATAGTCGTTTTCTAGAGCACCCTGATTCTCCACTGGGGATGTCAACCCACTCCTCCAGGAGCCTTTCAGAATTCAATGTGGTGAGACTGATGGATCAGCTCCTGGTGGCCAGAGGAATCCCAACTCCTTCCAAATCCTCCCTCCCACCTGGAGCAAAGAAATTCTCTACACAAACTCCATCATATATTCCTCTTTCTACCTCCTTGGAGGTATCAGAGCCCTCGACCCCAACACCCATCCAGGTGCCAGATTCTTCAGTTCATTGGTAGACCTTACCATGGCCCTGGAGCCTACCCTATGGCCATTGATATACTTAGAGCCGAGCCATCCTCGGGATTGTGACTGGGCTATCGGCATCGTGACCCCTAGTATGGCATCTATTTTTTCTATGGTGCCATCTACTATGGTTCTGGTCATCCTGGTGGCACCGAGTCCTCTTGTGGCTCCTTCCCTGGGGGTGGGCTTGTCTGAACGGGGTGTGACCCCAATCTTAAGGTTGTCTTTCTTGGTTCCAGGCTCCCACCCCTCTTCAGGTGGGCACATTTACCAGGTGATGGAGAGGGCACTTACCTCTGCAGGCTCTCAGCTGGTTCCTTTGGTGCCAGAGACCCATATATATCTATTCTCTGAACTGCAGCTGACACAGTTCACTACTCTAGGACATCGAGCACAGGAACCTAAAGATAGCCTTCCACAAGGTACCAACTCTTCAGAGTTCTCTTCAGATGTCCCCGCTGAGGAGGTACCACATAAGAGATCATGCAAGAGGAAGCATGTGGAATCCCCTGAGGAATCCCTTATCAAAGATACAGACTATGATGAAGGGGAAGGGTCCCCACCATTGCCTCCTGAGGATGTCTCCTTTGGAGACATACTGAACATTTTAAAGCAGCAGGGAGACTGGAAGCCCACCAACCCTTCCTCTGTGGAGTCTGCATTCTTGCAGGCTTTTTGTGCTCAACCCTCTACTTCTTGGGTGACCCCTCCTGCTGATGACCTAGTTCAGTTCATCATGCAGCTCACTTGGAGGAATCCAGACATCATTGAACCCATCCCCTGGAGACCAGACAAAATTAATTCTCCACCAGAGGGCTACCCACATTGGCCCAAAGGCTGACCAGTAGACGCTATGGTGGTGGAGGCAGCCACTAAGAAGGAGCTCGCTGAGGAGAGCTCCACTGTCCATCCCCCTAACAGGGTGTCTCAGGTGATAGACAGGCTAAGGATGTGGGTGTTTTCTTCATCGACCTTTGCCATTCAGACTTTGAATTACTTGGCACAGTATCCCTGGCTCCAGAGAGACCTAATCATGGAACTCTTGGGAACCATAGCAGGAGCAGTTTCTGATGAGGTCTGCAACAAGGTTGCCTCACAGCTTGCCAGTCTGGAGTCTATATCTAACTCGTCCATGCAACTGATTTCACATAATTCTGAAGGAGCGCCTAGAGCAGCGGGTGCAGGCATTGTCATGACACGTCACACCTGGCTGTGCCTATGTGATTTTGTGGATCCTTTTAAGTCTTCCTTTCTCAATGATTGATTGGAGGCCACTTCTCCTTTTGGCCCAAAGGTAAAAGGCACTTTAGCCAGGTGTGAAAAGGATGGAAAGACCCTGAATGCCATGGGCGTGCATTTTTCCACCCCCCCCCCCATGATCCTACTCTAGTAATCAGAAGAGGGGAAAGATGTGGTAAAAGAAATCCCAGGGTCCTTTCTATGACACATGTGGTGAATTTACCTCCCCTGGTGAAGAGGGGGAAACTCATCTGGAAGATGCCCCTACAGAGGCAAATGAGGTGTGCGTAATCAGGGATCCAGAGATTCTTTCTCCAGACATCCCTATCAGCACTCCTAAAGAGCATCCCAATTGTTTACCTCTGGAAGCAGTCGGGAGATGATTCTCTCTGTACCACTTTGCCTGACAAATGATAACCACAGATATTTGGGTGCAGACGATAATTACCAGAGGTTATCACATACCTTTCGGTCTTTACCCAAGGCTGCTAAGGCATATTCCCAATGTTCCACCCAGTCAAAGGGAAGCAGCAGCTCAAGAGATACAAAAGCTGCTCCTAAAAAGACTCATCCAGAAATTCCCACCAGACCACATAGGATCCGGATTTTACTCAAGGTTCTTTTTAGTACCAATAAAAACAGGGGACTGGAGGCCAATCTTGGACCTCAGCATACTAAACAAATTTGTCAAACAAACAAAATTCCAGATGGTCACAGTTCAGTCTATCCTACCTTTTCTAGAGAAAGATGATTGGATGTACTTGATAGAACTTCAGGATGTGTATTACCACATAAAAATGGACAAACACTCCTGAATATAACTCTACTTCTGGCTGGGAGCCAATCACTACCAATTCTGAGCACTGCCCTTTGTTCTCCCTATGGCCCCCAGAGTGTCCACGAAATGCATAGCAGCAGTAACAGCTCACTTGAGACTGCAAGGATTCTGGGCATTTCCGTGTTTAGATGATTGGCCCCTTACCACTCCCACCAAGCATCTACTGGTTACACCCTAAAACTAGCAAAATACTTAGGGATCTCAATAAACGAGGAAAATGCAACTTGACTCATTCACAAACTCTGGAATTTATAGGGGCAAGTTTTAATATTCAGTCTTGCCTAGTCTCTTTCTCACTTCACAGATTAGAAAGGCTGAGGTCTCATCTCCAGGTGATACTCTCGCAGGACAATGTTTCAGCTCGGGCAGTCCTTCAGCTACTAGGATCAATGGCAGCATTGATTACAATAGTTCCCAGGGCAAGACTACACATGATGCTTCTACTAACACAGTGTTCTCCTTTGACTCATCCAATGTCCTTTCAGATCGCATAACAAATTTAATACAAACAAGATTTATTTTAGTGGATGAAGGCAGTAAAAGACCTATGGAGTCGTCCTTTCTCTCCCTCTCAGCCCAAGGCCATAGTGACCACGGATACTTCCCTGATGATGTGAGGGGGCATTTCCAAGGAGTGACAGTCCAAGGCACTTGGTCACCTGTAGAGGCCAACCTGCATATCAGTGTTCTAGAACTGGGGGCAGTGCTCCTAGCATTGCAAGCATTCTAATCTGTCCTCCCTTCAGGGACAATTGCTATCCAGTCTGACAACATGTCAGTGATCTGCTATATCAAAAAACAAGGGGGAACCAAGTCCTACTCGTTGTGTTGAGAGGACATGAGAATTTGGCAATGGGCAATAGCTTCCAATTGCTTTCTGATACCAACACACATTCCTGGGGATTCCAACATGATTGCAGACAAACTGAGCAGATGCATTCTCCTGCCTCATGAGTGGTCCCTTAATCCTATCATAGCGGTGAAAATCTTCAGTTGCTGGAGCCAGCCTTGCTGTGATCTATTTTCATACCCCACAAACCACAAATGCAGCAGCTACTTTGCACTAATTCCCCCATAGGGGGAGTCCCAGAGGGACACTGTAGCACACAACTGGCCCATGGGACTTCTTTATGCTTTCCCTCCATTTCCCCTGATCTTACAATTTCTAAAGAAGGCCCTTCAGTTGAGAATCAGAGTAATCCTCATTGCACCATATTGGCCCAGACAAGTCTGGTTTCCCTTCCTCTGGCCTCAACTAATGCATGGACTATGGATTCTGGATCCAACTCCGGAATTGCTGTCGCACCCACAAGGGTTGATACATCCAAACATATCGAGCCTCAAGCTGACAGCTTGGTTCCACCACTTTCAGTAATTGGCAGGCAAAATAACCTATTCACCCCTGTATGTCACATTCTTCTGGCTTCCCATAAACCATCCACCAGAAATCTTTATCTCAGCAAGTGGAAAAGATTCATAATTTGGTCCTGAGAGAAGGGAATACATCCAATTTCAGCCCTGCTTATGTTGGTATTACACTCTTTATCAAATCTCCTCCATTCAGGAGCAACAGATTCAACTATTTGAGTGCACCTAGCAGCTATCTCTAACTTCCATAATGGCTTCCACGACTCATCCTTGATTTCTCACTTTCTCTGTAAAACCTTTTTGAAGGGTGTCACAAACATTAGGCCTCCTTTCAAAAAGCTAATAGAACCCTGGAATTTGAAACTAGTTTTACAATCCCTGACTAGTCCTTCATTCGAACCTGCTGCCACTTGTGATATAAAATTTTTATCCTGGAAAACTTTATTGTTGGTAGCTATTACCTCAGCAAGATGAACATCTGAACAACAATCCTTGTGCATAAAATGTCCTTACATGGTTTTCCATAAAGACAGAGTATCACTCCGGACTAATCCCACCTTACCCAATGTTATTTCCAATTTGACTATCAATCAAACAATTGATCTGCCAATTTTCTTTCCAAATTTTTCTAACAAAGGGGAATATTCACTACATTTACTTGATGTGCATAGACAATTGTGATTTCTACTTGGACCGGACTAAATTATTACGAAAATCTGACAAAGTATTCGTATCATTCTCAGATCCAAAATTGGAAAGATCTGTTTCCGAAGTGACTATCAAAATGGTTGAGAGACTGCCTTTGCTTTATTTACCAACAAAACAAAGCTCTTCTACCTTTCAAGGTCAAGGCACATTCAACCAGATCAGTCACAACATCTGTTGCCTTCCATGCAAAAGTTTCTATGGATGACATTTCTGCAGCAGCAACATGGGCCACTCCTCATACCTTTATCACACATTACAAATTGGATTTGGTCTCCAGTAGGAGAGCCTCCTTTGGTTCACTGGTGCTCAGGAATATCCTTTCATAGGGCCTCTCAGGAAATAAAGTAGCTAGGGACTCTGTCCCATAAATAATGAATGAATGAAGATTAACAACATCAGATAAAGAAGTTGTGTTCTTACCATAATGTTCCATCTGTGTTGTTGATCTTCATTCATTCATTACTTCCCACCTGCCATCCCCCTCCTAAAGACTCCTGGAGGTTTGGGTTTGGTTGTACTTCATAAGAGGGAATTTGCTCAGACAAAGCCTCTGCCTTTCTTTCTTTCTTAAGGGCAAACTCGATCTGAGGTGATAGAGAGAGGGGCACTATGGATAAGCTTAGCTTGAGAGTTTTTTGGCTGGCGCTAGCTTGTTGTAATGGTTGACTTGGTTCCGAGGATGGAGCCGATACCCATCAGTAATGAATGAATGAAGATCAACAACACAGATGGAACATTATGGTAAGAACATGACTTCTTTTTTGTTTATTCACTATTTCTTTTAGTAAAGCTCTTTCATCCCTCCTCAGATTATGCTCCACAGGATACTAAAGGGTGATTTAAAGAAACCCTGATTAGTCATTCACAACTTTTCTCAAATAAAGAAATCATTAGGTGGGTTGGAGGATTGAAAATACTAGGCCTCCTAATACTGTTGGCCATCACCCGGTTATGTCCATCACTATTTTTAAAGTAAAATGCACAATTTAAGTTTCCTTAAAAAAAGCTTAAACTGTATCAACACTTCTTCTATTTTTGCTCTCCTAACTGGAATAAAAGTTAAGCCACATAGGTTCATGGGTTCACAGGAAGGTACTAGTTTATCTGCCCAAAGGCATTTACAATCCTAGCCAGAATGTGTTGGTTTCTGCTGCCCCCTTAGATTAGTTCCCTGTGCCTCTGTCCAGCAGAGCAACTGAAGTGGTCCCTGGGGTAAACTTTCTGTTTCCCATCCACTCATCAAGGTTTCTCTTGAAAAGGGTTAGTGAGGAGCTCTGCCTAATGTAGATTAGAATCTTGTTCCAGAGCATGGTTAGTCTCTGGGACAGGAATCTATTCCTCCAGCATGCCCTATTTATTGCTGTGGTGAGGTTTAGATCCCTACAGCATGTGGCTTGAGGGGATATGGTTTTCTTTAGGTGGAGCATGTCCATCAATTCTGGGTTGGACATGGCCTTGTATGTCAGGCAGAGATTACCTCTGAGTAGGTGGTATGCAACCGAGTACAGCTGGAGTTTCTTCAGTTAAGCTGCATAGGGCATCTGTTTGAGGCCAGTGATCCTCTTGGTGAGGTACTTCTGTGGTCTTTCCAGCTGTTGCAGGTGTCTTCTAAGGTGCATATCAAATGGGGCATTGTACTCTATGATGAGTCTGATGAGTGATGCTCATTCACAACTTTTCTCAAACAAAGAAATCATTAGGTGGGGTGGAGGATTGAAAATGCTAGGCCTCCTAATACTGTTGGCCATCACCCGGTTATGTCCATCATTATTTTTGAAGTAAAATGCACAATTTAAGTTTCCTTAAAAAAAGCTTAAACTTTGTCAACACTTCTTCTATTTTTGCTCTCCTAACTGTAACAAAAGTTAAGCCACATTCAAATAAATTATCCCAAGCAGCATCAATTTCCAATGTACTATGTACATCTTAAAATTACCATGGCCATTAAAAACAACCTGACATACAAAATACAAAAAAGTCTCACTGACCCATCTATGCATCCAATAGTCAATGCTAAAGCTTCAAAGACTTTTTGTTTAGCTAAATACAATGATATAAGTACAAAGGATGTTTTTTTGGAATAATCCATATTTATTAAAAGAATCCTGGGACTTTTTTATCTAGAATTTTTAATTTTGTTTTAGTGAAGAATTAAAATTTGTCACTGTTAATGTCCAAAATCTACATTCTGTGATACCCCATGACATTGGTATTGACTGGTTCTACCAATATCTTTGCCTTTACACTGAAGAAGGTAATAATGAAGCTTGTGTTCTTAGGACATTTATGACGATGGTCTTGGAGAACAATTTTATGATATTTGAGAACCAATTATTTAGGTAGAAGACTTGAGTAGCATGGGAGCTGTTTGTGTCCCAATGTTTGCTAACACAGTCTTTTCATTTTGAGACATGAATTTTGTTATTAATTCTGAATGTAAGGAACGCTGGGTTTAGTATGTGTTTACTATGGTTGCTTCCTTGACAATATGGTATTGTTTTGGAAAGTGGGACAGGATAGATTAAATTAATTTTTTGATTATTTATATACCACAACCAATTTCTTAAAGTTTACAATGAATGTTCAAAGTGATTTGGTTAATTTTTTGGACTTAACTATTAGGCTCAACAGGAAAAGGAAATGTTTTGACTGAACCATCTACTGTGAACCCATGTAATTTAATTATTTACTCCATTTTGACAGCATGCATCCTGTACATCAAAAAAAGTCCCTAGTGAAGGGACAACGTGTAAGGTTAGCCAGGATGATTATGGATGAAATCAAGTTTTCTTTTGAATGTGAGAAATTGAGGACTATGTTCAGTAAGAGAGGTTACCCGGATGCCTTCTTGATGAGTATATTTAAAGATGTGATGGAAAAAACAAGGACCAGGTATTTTACTCCTTTGCTGGAAAGTAGGGTTGGTGTCCCACATGTCTATGAGAGTGGGTTACCCGCTCTCCGGAGTTCACTAAAGTATTAGTTTTAACTTTTAATGTCAATTTCATTGGTCTTAAATCTATAATCCAGAGGAATTAGAAATTGTTTGGAGTGGACCATCCGTACTTGGATGTTGTGGGTGAAAAGCCAGTTATTGTCTTTAGGAAGGATTTATGTTTTAAATCACTATTAGAGTACCCTGTTAGGCCAAGTTTTGAAGGAAGGATGGCTAAGTGTGGCCATTGTACCCAGGGTCCACATATTGCGGAGGGCTCTGTCTTTCTGGTTGAGGGATACAGTGAGATTAGATTACATAGATTCTGTTGTGGTAGTAAAGGGGTGGTATACTTAGCCTTGTGTAAACTATGTAAGGCATTCTATATTGGCAAGATGAAGCTCAGTTTAAGGAAAAGAATTTATCAGCACTTCTATGATATAAAAAGAAAGGAACAAAACCTGGGCAGCAGTTTCAGATTTACTGTTGCTGACCAGATTTATTTGGGCCAAAGGGGTGGAACAGCTGATTTATTCTTGGAATATATGGAGTTCAAGTGGCAAATGAGAACTAATGCCACTAGATACCTTGGTTTGAACGAGGCTACCTCTTTGACAAATGTTTTAAAATTAAAATCTGTATATTTTATGTCTTAAATATATTTTTTAATATTATTTATTAAAGGGATTTTATAATTGTAAATCTACAAGTGTGCACTACTTTTAAGTGTCATGGCCCTTTAATGATTTGCAATTTTATGTATGTGCGCTTGTGGGGTTTTATACAATTTATTTATTCTTTTAGCCCAATTGCTTAACAATAATTAATTGATTGCTGTGGTTATTTACTTATTTATTGATTGAAGGGAGGGGAGGAAGATTTGTGAATATAAAAGGTGTGTTTGTGTTTTTGAACTTATTCTGAAGAAGTCCGTGATATTAAGGACAAGAGCGCTCAATAACATTCAATAACAAAGGTAAGCTCTGTTGTTTTGCACCTTGTTTGTGGTTTCTACAGTTTGTGGACTTGTTTTGCTATTTGTATGGTTTTATTTATTATTTCACACAGTCAGCATCATGCTTCTTGATGTACAATGATTCAGTCAGATTGAAGGTTACCTTTTATGCAGTTTAAAATCCTATGTTATGTTCCTCAAAGTCAACAATAATAATTAAAGATGGGAGAAGCTGGATGCATACTAATTAAATCTATATTCATAAGCATTTCAACATAAAAAGACAGAATGGCATTCATGACAATGTATAATTAGCAACATTATGACCAAAAGCATGTATTAATCTTAGTTATAAAGAAACAGACTCCAAGCAAACAATACTAGATGGTCAGATTACCAGGGTTTGGCATAGAAAAGACAGAGCAGCTTTTAGTTTTAGTGCAGCTCATTTCAGATTTAAATTTGAAAAAGGAATTTATTATTTATTTATTTTACATTTGTTTGCTGGGAAAAGTCCATCTGGGCAGGATTGCCCATTTTCTGCAGAGGCCAGGGGAGAAACTCTCCAAACAATAGTACATGCAATTTTTTTATAATAAAACAAAAACAAAGAAAACATACAAAACATGCAGTATTAAAAAAAGTATTAAATACAATAAAATGCAAAGATAAAATAGATAGTAGGTATAGGGAGCATACAGTAAATGGAATATTACTTCATAGGTTCATAGGTTGGTACTAGGCTATCGGCCCTAAGGCCTATGCAAGCCTAGCCATAACAATTCCCTGGAAATTTTTTCCCACAATATTTACTTCTCTGGGCCCCTGTCTAGCAGGGCAACTGACATGATCCCCAGGGTGAATTTCCTCTCTCCCATCCAATCATCAAGGTTCCTTTTGAAGAGGGCCAATGAGGTGCTCTGCTTGACATGTATGGGCAGTCTATTCCAGAGTATAGGGAGTTTCTGGGTCTAGCATGTTTTGTTCATTGTGATGATAAGGTTTAGATCCCTGGAGTGTGTGGCTCTGAGGGATTGGGATTTCTTTAAGTGGAACACGTCCAACAGCTCAGGGTTTGACATGGCCTTGTATGTTAAGCAGAGATTGCCTCTGAGTAGACGATATGCCACAGAGTATAGCTGGAGTTTTTTTAGATGGTCAGCATATGGCATCTGCTTTAAGCCTGTGATTCTTTTAGTGAGGTATTTCTGTGGCCTTTCCAGCTGTTGCAGATGTCTTGTGAGGTACATACCAAATGGGGCATTATACTCTATAATAGGTCTAATGAGGGATGAGTACAGTGGGACAATGACCTCCTTTTTTCTGGATGAAAAGCCCTTAGTGATGAGGTGTGCCACGTAGAAGGATTTCCTGACTGTTGTGGCAATGTGGTTATCGAAAGAGAGACCACTGTCCACTTGTGCCCCTAAGTCTCTCATCACACTTTCGATGTTTAGTGTCCTGCCACCTATGTGGTAGTTCATGGGTACATGTTTTTTTCCAAAGGGGATAACTATACATTTATTGGCATTAAGCTTGAGCCTATGGCTCTGGCACCAGGCATCTGTTTCTGTAAGGCCTTTTTGTAGAATATCCACATAATTTGGGGACTCGATAATGGCTCCCAGTTTGCAGTCATCTGCAAACTTTGTTAGCCAGAGTCCCTTAATGTTGGCCTGTACTTCTGAGAAGTAGATGCCAAACAAGAGTGGTCCCAGGACTGAACCCTGAGGTACTCCACTTGTCACTTGCCTGGGGCTGGATTTGGAGTCGGCTACTTTTACAGTCTGGGTTCTGTCAGTAAGCCAGTTGGCAACCCATCAAGTGACATAGGGATTTATGTCCAGCTTAGTAAGTTTATCTATGATTCCAGAGTGGGGGATGGTGTTGAAGGCCTTGGTGAGGTCCAGATAGGCTGTATGGACCACCTTACCCTCGTCCACAGCTCTGGAAACCGATTCAAAGAAGTCAATCAGATTCAGGAGACAAGATCGGCCATTCACAAACCCAAACTGGGTGGGGTCCAGTGTCTGGAGGTTGCCAATGTCTTTGTTTATAAGTTCCATAATAATGCATTCCATGCCCTTGCAGATCAGGCTTGTCAGACTGATGGGACAGTAGTTCCCGGGATCCAAGGTGAATCCTCCCTTGTGGACCGGAATAACTTTAGCTGTGCGCCACTCAGTGGGCACGAAGCCAGAGGTGAGGCTATGATTAAACATGACACTTAGGTGGTGTGCCAGTTCATTTTGTAGTTCATGTAGTACATAGCCTGGGATGTCATCTGGTCCCATGGATGCTGTATTCTTAGCTTTGGAGAGTGCTGTTTCTACCTGTGTGGCTGTGATTATCGGAATTTGGCAATCTTTTGGTATTGAGATGGGCCCTTTAGGGGGTGAGAGGGGAGTGAAGTTGGCACTAAATTGATCTGCCAGGATATTGGAAATATCCTTGGGATCAGTATATTTAATGCCATTCTGTTGTAGCTCAGAGCAGATCTGAGCATTGCCATTTAGATTCTTGACATAACTATAGAATGCCTTGTGGTTGTCTTTGGAATCTTTGGCAATTTTATTTTCGTAACTAGCTTTTGTGGATTTTATGAGGGATCTCAGCTTCTTACTGAGGCTGGTGAGGGAGTTTTTTGCATCCTGGGATTTTCCTCTTTTTTGCAACAGTTTCTTCCTTCTGTTGTATAGTTTGTTTATAGCAGGGGACCACCAGATTGGCTTCCTTTTTTTGGAGAAGAGCATCTTGGTTCTATTTGGGATGGCACGATTCATGCATGAGTGGATGTGCTCATACAGTGCCTTAGTGTAGGATTCTGCAGTCAAACTTCCAGATCTTGTCTGCGTGGGTGTCATGAAGTTTGTCACTTCTGACTTCAGTAGCATGAAGTTGGCTTTGGAGAAGTTTTTTAAGGAGGTTTCCTTACTGGGGGGTGGGGGTTGGATGTGGATGTCAAGGGTGATTTGCTTATGGCGAGACCGGAGCATCTATCTCCCATGTTGGTAATGACCAGGTCTAGGATATTGGAGCCCCTGGTTGGACAATGGATTAGTTGATCCAAGGCATTGGAATTTATGAATTCCAAGAACCATTGGGAAAAGGAGTTGGTACCCGAGTAGTTTTCCCAGTTAATGGCAGGGTAGTTGAAATCACCCAGTATTAGGGTGTTTGGTTGTATCTTAATATTTTCCAGTATGTTTAGGAAGGTGTAATAAGAATCTTGGGGTATGGTGGGGGATCTGTAGCAAGCTACAATTTGGATTGCAGTCTTACTTAGTGTTAGTTGCACCTGGAGAATTTCAGATGCATTGTGTTGGGCAACTAGCCTGGAGGTGTGAATATCCTTGGTGAATATGGACACTCCTCCACCTTTAGTGTTTCAGTCTTGGTTTTGTGGCCGAAAGGTGTGGTAAGAATTGTAGCCTGGTATTGCAGGGGTGCTCTCTGGAGCTTTGAACCAGGTCTCAGTCACTGCACAGATATCGATGTTCTCCATTTTTAGGAGTGCCTCGAGAGAGTGCATTTTGAGGTTTAGACTTCTAGCATTGAGTAGCATTACCTTCAGATGTTGCATGTTTGTATCTGTTACGGTTGTGGTTTTATCCTTTGAACCTTGCCTAAAAAAGGCACTATAGGGGTGGGAAGAGCTTTAGCCAGTAACTTGAATCCTAGGGGTGACAGGTGCAGACCATCTCTGGCAAAGCATCGTGGTTTGCCAATCATGTCTTCCCAGGCAGACAAATACTGGATCCCCTTTGAATGACACCAGAAGCTTAGCCAATTGTTGAAGTCAATCATTTTGTCCTTATACTGTGGTATCATTCTGGGTGAAGGCAGGATGCTACTCAGGGCTAGGGTCATACCTGCCTGGGTCACATGATCCAAAAGCTCTTCCATGTCTCTTTTCATGTAGTCCAGGGAGGTACGTCTCAAGTCATTTACTCCAGCATGGACAATGACAGAGTCATATTTGTACTTGTTGTGGAGTGACTTGAGTGCATGCGTTATGTGGCGGTTCCTGGCACCTGACAGGCAGCTGACTGTCATTTTCTCCTTGTTCAGCCTGGTGAGTGGGACATCAGTGTGCCTGACTATAGAGTCACCTATGACTAAAGAGTTGGGTACATTGTCTTGCCTTAGGGGCTGTTGTTGGGTGGCACACTGGTGTTGTGAGCTATGTGTCCCTTTGGTTGTGACTGGTGTTTGTTTGCGTTTTGGCTTTGGAGGTCCTTGTTGCTTGGGCAGGTTAATGTTAAGGGCCTCCGCATATGTGGGTTTAGTGTTGCTATGTGTGGGAGTTGAAGGTGTGGGTTTTGAAGGGCTATGAGTTGCTAGAGGTGTAATGCAGGTGTTAGCCTTCTCCTCTTGACTGTCTAGCAGTCTTGACCGGAGAGAGCTTTGCTTCCAGTTTGGCTATGTAAGTGCATCTCTCGCAGGTTGTAGTGTTGGGTGGTAGGAGGAGAGTATTGTCTGTGTACATGAGGCAGTTGCCGCATTGCCCCAGTATGCCCAGATTCACCAGGTGGACAGGAGAAATCACTGGAAGCTGATCCTTGGACATGCCTGTTTAGGTGCTTTTTTGTAAGGTTTAAGAGCTGTTTTCCCTTACCTTTGCAAGGTACTTTGCAATTGTAGGCTGTTTAGTACCTATGATTAATTTCTCCTTATTGACAAGGAGAGTTGAGTGCTTGTATCAGTTTCAGGCTTCCTAGTGCTTTCCAGCAGGTTCTAGAGCAAGTGCTAGTCACAGGAGTTCAGATTTTAGTGCTACTACTGAGAAACCAGCTAGTTTTAAGAGAAAATTTGAAGAGCAGACTTTCTGGCACCTGGAATAGTTTAACTGTAGCCCCGTAGTGCTGCACGATGTGAAAAATGTGCAAACACGTGTTTTTAAGCCAGAAAGTTGAAAGGGATATTAATCAGCCCAAAAAGGCTAATAAAATTACAATTTCAGAGCTGGAAACCACTCCTCTAGCATTAGGCAGTACAATGCTCACCAGTCCCACTGGTAACAGTAGGACTTCCCTCTACCACAGCATGGTCTGGATAGCTCTGAGCACAGAAAATAAAGTCCTGAGACAAGCAAGGCCATGGACTGGCTAGAAAAGGTGGGAAACGAGCAAACAAGATAGTATATATATATATATATATATATATATATATATATATATATATGTGTTGAAACAGGCTAAACAATGCAATAATACAGTAAATAAACATAGAAAAGGCTAACACTTGAGTGTGTAGTCCTAAACAGTAAATGCAATTAAAACTCTACAAAATTAGCATTTTAAAACTTTTTAAATGAAGCAAGGCAAGTGCACAACTGAAAAATGATTTAAGTGGCAGTAATACAGCGTGTATGGACTATTAGTGGCTGATGGTAATGATGTAGGAAGGTGATATAAGTATATATACTGTAAAATGCAGTACACTGCAGGAGAATGCATCTAAATAGATGAAATGTGATATAAGTATATATACTGTAAAATACAGTACACTGCAGGAGAATGCATCTAAATAGATGAAATGTGATATACGTATATATACTGTAAAATATAGTACACTGCAGAGAATGCATCTAAATAGATGAAATGTGATATAAGTATATATACTGTAAAATACAGTATACCGCAGGAGAATGCATCTAAATAGATGAAATGTGATATAAGTATATATACTATAAAATACAGTACACTGCAAGAGAATGCATCTAAATAGATGAAATGTGATATACGTATATATACTGTAAAATATAGTACACTGCAGAGAATGCATCTAAATAGATGAAATGTGATACAAGTATATATACTGTAAAATACAGTATACCGCAGGAGAATGCATCTAAATAGATGAAATGTGATATAAGTATATATACTATAAAATATAGTACACTGCAAGAGAATGCATCTAAATAGATGAAATGTGATATACGTATATACGTATATATACTGTAAAATATAGTACACTGCAGAGAATGCATCTAAATAGATGAAATGTGATATAAGTATATATACTGTAAAATACAGTACACTGCAGGAGAATGCATCTAAATAGATGAAATGTGATATAAGTATATATACTGTAAAATACAGTACACTGCAGGAGAATGCATCTAAATAGATGAAATGTGATATAAGTATATATACTGTAAAATACAGTACACTGCAGGAGAATGCATCTAAATAGATGAAATGTGATATAAGTATATATACTGTAAAATACAGTACACTGCAGGAGAATGCATCTAAATAGATGAAGTAGGAATAAAAATACCATCTGCTCTAAAGACAAGAAGATCAACAAGAGGTTAGATAAGAGAATAGGAATCGAGTTTAGGAGGATTTGTAAACATTATTCAGAGCAAGTAGATAATACTTATGTACTATATTATTATTTTTATTATTATTATTTCTTTAGTCTATAAAAATGTAATAAATAAATTAAATGAAAATAGTGTTTCTAAAATTACGACAAACAATGTTATGCTCAGATGAAATAAAATAAGGGAGACAAAAGGAAAAACAATTTATTTTATTCATGAAAAATAAGTGAAATAACACTAAATTATTACAGTTAAAGCCATGTGCTATGTAAATGACCATGATTATGAATCATAGAAATTAATAATACAGTAGAGAAGGCAGATTAAATGGCACTGAATTGTTAACATGCAGAATATTTTTGAGTAAGCAGCTTTGGCTAACCATGATGTAAGACTGATTTTCTACAAAGCTTTGGATCTGAATTTAAATAAACTGATATAACTATAAAGAGGTATGACTTTTGTAAACAAAGCAGCGATGTACATTTTCTGGCTAATGCAAATGGAAAAACACACTGAAGTCATAACAAATGAATGACAGATTTATAGTGGCAGCTAGAAATATTCTTAATAACAAATGGTAATTATTCTTGGTAGTATTTAAAAGTCTTAGGTCCAGATTTCAAAACCTTTGTGGAGTTCATCAGAGTGTCTGGAGATCAGATAAAAATTTCTCCTAAGTCAAGTAATATGAATATGTGTCCCTGTCTAATAAACATATCTCAGCAACAATGCAGATAGAGAAATAACCAGGAATGTCAGTGCAGCTTTAACCAGGTATTGCAAAATTGTATTCAAAAGAAAAATTGTCCATAATGTGATACATGTCCATTAGCAATGTACTTCTGTGACAGGTAGACAACTCAACAGGACATGTCAATGATATGTAGAAAACACTAACAGTAGAAAAATGTGCGTCAGCAATACTGCTGTAAAACCACAAATGTCCGCAATATGTTATGGATATCATCTCAAAAGGCAGATGTAGATATCCAAACATACACATCTGCTAACATTTACTGAATCTGTCATAATTTGCAAAATAAATAAATAAATAAATAAATAAATAAATAAATTATTATGGCGAAGTTGCATCCATGGCCACATCACCAGTGCTATCTTCAGCTATCAGTGGGTGTGGGACAAGTGTGGAGGTACACTTGTAATGCACACTTCCAAGATAATAGGGTGATATCAAACCAGATGTGGGGTAAGAGTGAAGAAGAGGAGCATACAAGAGGAATGATTGCATAAGAAAGTCAGAAAGAGAGGATCAGAGGGGCATGGGCAATATTTTGGTGGTAATAGGCCCCATTTCTATTTATTTAGTTAGTTTTTGAGAATAGAAGGCATGGAAAAGACACAGAAAGAGGAGGTGGGGGAAACATGGGTACAAACATATAACAAGTAGCACAACACATGACAGACAAAGGTTGTTAATATACATAAAGGATAGATGAGGCATTCAGACAGCACACATATGGACTGTACAACACTGGTTAAGGAAAGTTGACAAACATGGTAGAGATGCATGCAAGCCATGGTACACCTCTATAATACATTATGTACTAATGCACAAAGCAGTGCTGAGATGTTGCAAACTATGTGACAGTCATACCAAAAGGAGTACAACTGATGGTAGATGTATGACAAAGAACACTAAATCAAGTTTGTTGGCATTACAGTACACAATGAATATCAAACATCATCATCCCTAGGATATTGGCAGTGCAAGTGTAAGCCATGCAACAGCAAGGCTGAGCAAACCAGCAAAGGAAATATAGAAGCATACAAGCAGATGTCAGATTAAAACCCCACACCCTGCATGCAATGGGCAAACAACTAACCACAATGCCAAGCAGCAGTACTGCAGCAGAAGTGCACTGTTATTGTGCAATAAATCACTAACTGTGCACAGCACATAATAAGACAGGAGACATGAGATCAAAGCATCCTAGACATTACATGTGAAAGGCAGCACAGATAGTGTGTAAGAAAGCAATGTAGACATGTGACATACAATGATATCATGAAAACCAAACATTAAGAAGGCTCATCACTCATACCCCTACCAATGACAGGCAACATTGTGTTGCTGTGTAGAAACCACATGGTGATACAGGCAGATTACTAAATAGCATATGAATAATATAAATTAATGTATGTAAGCCTGTGCATACAGCCCCATGCAGAAAGCATAAATAGTATGTCTGAGGAATGCACAATGCACAAGTTAAACATGAACACAGAGGGAAATATCACAATGATCCCCAGAGTGGGTGGATATATATATATATTGCATGTGTACAACCATCTATCATGGTGGTAGAATGCCTTACAAGTACAGAACAACTACAGATCAATGACAGTACAGTATACAAACTTGCACATAAACAAAT
Source organism: Protopterus annectens (assembly GCF_019279795.1). Lineage (NCBI taxonomy): Eukaryota > Metazoa > Chordata > Ceratodontiformes > Protopteridae > Protopterus > Protopterus annectens. The sequence continues at coordinate 390,937,510 of NC_056743.1, read as the reverse complement.
GCATATGGCATGTATAATTTGTTACCAGCAAAAGATAGACTGCAAGTCCCCTGCAAGGTATATATAGCAAAGGGACAAGATCTGGCACGTGTGCATTTTGCATTGATTATGGCTATTAATATGCCTGTGTACAAATGATGCAAACAACACAGTAACATGCAACAGGTGAACAGCACTTAGCTTAGGTACATAATGAAAGTAGCATTAAATATCACATACCCATATATACCAATATGCACATATAAGACAACAGGTGGCACACTCACCAAAAGTGATAACAATAGCACATGTATCATAGGATCATAGGATGTTGCCTAGTGCCTTTTTAAGCCTAGCCATTCATGCCTCAATTTTCCCAATTATCTATGCCCAAGGACTAGAACAGCTTTGGTATATGCCTGGACCTTAGGGCATCAACAGACTGCCCCTATCCATAAGGGACACAGGTGACAAGCCAGGGGTAAATTTCCAGTTTCCCATCCATTTGTCCAAACTGCTTTTGAACAGACTTAGGAAGAATTTTGCTTTACATGAATGAGGAGTGTGTTCCAGAGAAGGGGTAATCTCTGAGACACATATCTGTTCCTTCAACATGTTTTGTTTATGTCACAAACAAGATTTAGACCTTTATATGAGGTAATTCTTGTGCTGTTTGTTTTGTGAATGTGTAACAGATCCATGAGGGCTGGATCAAAGAATGCCTTGTAAGTTAGGCATAGATCACCCCTTAGTAGTCTGTAGGAGACTGAGTACAGGAACAGGTTTTTAAGGTGGTCTACATAGGACATGCTATTTATACCTGTGACAATTGGGGAGAGATGGATGAAGGCTGCCAGCCTAGTCAAATAGAATTTGATATATAATTCTATCAACTGTATAAATAAATGTAAAATACAGGCTTGTGTTTTTAAATGGAAGAAAAACACTGTAAAATGTGAACTTCAAGATTGTTACAACATTGCCCCCTTGCTGTAAAGAAAAACTAAGTCAAGCCTTTCAAATTTGTCTTTTGAAATTGAAATGATTTTATGACATTCTTTGATCTTTAAAGTTGGTTCCGGTCAGGCTGGCTAAAGACATTCTGTCTAGTGTGTTAACTAGGGACTAATTGCTAGAGTGTATATGTGAAATGCCTTTTAGTGTTGTATTCTCCTGTGCAGGTGTTAGCTTGCTAAATAATAACTCCAGGTTAAGTGTCAAAGAAATGGTGAAATGGAAAGTAACTCAGAATGATGTAATCTGGGGAGGACCAAGAGACATGTTTATTAGTGATGTTTTATAAATGGTGTCTCATAGAGAGACTGGGGAGAAGCATTTTGATCTTGATATCCAACTTACCAGCACTCTGCTTATGCTCACATGTAAGTTTCTAGCACTGTGATTTCTTGTAGGAATAGTCAAAGCTAGTAAAGATTAATTAGGTATTTTTCTTTGAAATCAGACCTGTCCTACTTTATTATTTTAAGTTTCTGTGTGATCTGTGAACTCTTAGATATCTCTGTGGTGTAGTAGTTTTGTCTTGTGCTTTAATTATTTATTATTAAATATTGTTAAAACCTTCTACCTGTGGCTGGTTTGTGTAGAGATAAGCTCTAGAGTACATTGCATATTTATGTAGAGTTTATTGTAATAGGCCACTCTGATAAGCCTTAGACTGTATAGTCACATTACCATTGGATATTAATATTGCACAGTAATTGGACACCCTTTTAAGGGCCTTTTAGTAGCTGATATTATTAACTGGGTGGTGGCAGTAATTACTATCATATAGTCTGGGTAAAGGGGCACAGTTGGAGAATCTGTGTCAGCCTTTCCCAGGAGTGTCTGTGAAGTTGTATATATACTTATCTCAAAGTGTGTGTGTGTTGTGTCAGCTACTTGGCAGAGACACAAAGCACGGGTTGGACAGAGAGGGTATTGGAAGTTCTAGCTTGCCCAGTTGGGCTGAGACCTGGACCCTATAGCTGTGCCAGTGGGGAGTCTTATTGGGGACCTGGTGAGCAAAGGAGCAGCCAGTCCCAGACTGACTGTAATCTCTGTGTGCACTTAAGGGAAATTGTACTTTACTGTGTGTATTAGTTATCCTTTCTTCTTCTAGGAGACGACCTCCCTGGTGTTAGTGGTGAGGATTGAGGCTCCTTTATTGCTGGGACAGGGCACGGTCGTCACAAATGTTGGGCAGTGGTGGGATCTACTTCACACTAATTGGCTTGTAGTGGTGTGGGTAGAGCGAATTCCTGTAGCTTATGTACAGTGATCTCTAAAAGTGTTTTGTACTCTAAAACAGCCACGCAGTGTATACTCAGAGTTTAGATCACAATTGTTGTATTTTTTTTTTGTTAGCTTAGTGTTAGTCAGGGTGAGCAGGCAAGATGTCAGCAGAAAAGTATGGAAAGTTGACAAGGAGCCAGCTGGCGGAGATGTGTCAGGCTAGGGGACTGGTGCATGGAAACCTGACTAAAGCAGACCTGATTGCAGCCTTGGTTACAGCTGCATCAGAAAACAGTAGCCTGGAGGACAATCAGACTGACAGTGGAGATACAATATCTTCGGAGAATGGACAGCTCAACCTTTCTGCAGTGGACTTTAAAAATCCAGCTGGAGCTAAAGAGACTTGAGTTGGAGGCCAGGTGTATGGAAATAGAAGCAGCTGAGAGAATGAGGAGCCTAGAAGCTGAAGAAAATGAACATACTCCATGGTAAAGCTATAACTTCTTTAGCAAAAATGCATGACCCTGACTGTTGTGATTATACTGCTGTAAAAAGACATTTATTAGAATGTTTAAGCTAACACCTGAAATGTATAGGAAGAAGTTTTGTGAGCATAGACGCAAGGCAGATGAAACTGTATGTGAATATGTTTGTTGAACTGAGCACTTATTTTCAAAGCTGGGTGAGTGGATGTCAGGTCACCAATTTTGAAGGGCTGGCAGACCTTTTGGTAAGGGAGCAAACCCTTAGCACTTTGCCTGAGGACATGAGGATCTGGTTAGCTGATAGACAATGTGCTACTTCAGAGGAGTTGGGGAAGAAGGGAGACCTGTACCTAGCAAGCAGGGCAGCCCTGCACAGGAAAGGGACCCCCCAGTACTGCTCATGGGAATAAATGAACTCATGGTGGGCAGCAGAGACTGCCCCAACAGAATCCGCCAGTAGCAGTGGAAGCCACTAGTCCAGGTACACATCCAGGAACTAGGGTTAAATGTTTTGAATGCAACCCGTGGGGGCATATGGCATACAGGTGTCCATGGAGGCAAGGTGGGGAACCAAAGGTGAGGGAGCCAGTAATTGGGAAAGACAAAATGCCAACAGTGGGTTGTCTTGCGACAACAGGGGTATGGAACTACCATCCTGCAGATGTCCTGAGAGGGAAGGATTTGGATGAGGCGGTACTTTGTAGTTATGCAGTTACATGCAGTGAGGCTAGGAGACAAGCATGTGGGTCTGGTAGCCTGGGGGAGACCCAGACAGACTGCATACTTGCAGCCAGGACTGCTGAGTTGGTTACTTCAGGGAGTGAGCTACATTGTAGCAGTGAGACTGAATGTGAGCTACAGCTGCTTGTGGGTATTGAAGTTCCCTTGGACAGGGTAACTGCAAATATAGAGGTGAGTAGTAGTACCCAGCCTGACAATGAGGCACCACTGTTAGAGAATGCCATGTGGAAGGAGAGCTGGGAAGGGTTACAAGGAAAGACTTGAAACAGGCTCAACTCTCAGACCCTACATTGCAATGCCTGAGGCAAGAAGCTAGGGAGACACCTGATTCTCACGGGAAGAGGGAATCTGTATACTGGAACAAAGGGTTACTGTACAAAGAGTGGACCCCTGAGGGAGGGCTAGAAGGTGAGAGTGTACTGCAGTTGGTAGTGCCTTGAGCTTTCCATCTGGTGCTTCTAGCCATAACCCATGATATTCCTTTTGCAGGTCATATGATCATAAAATGTACAAAGAGGCATGTTATGCAAAAGTTCTATTGGCCTGGAGTTTCCAGAGATGTAACAGGGCACTGCAGGACCTGTGAGCAGTGCCAAAAGGTAGGCAAGGCAGGAGACAAGGTGAGAGCTCCTTTGATACCTTTGCCTGTGATTGAGAAGCCATTTCAGAGTGTAGCTATGGATATTGTGGGTCCTCTGAGTACCCTAAGTTCCACAGTAGAAAAGTATATCCTAGTGATTATAGATTATGCTACACAATACCTTGAGGCAGTGGCTTTGTCCTCCATTGAGGTCGAGAAGGTGGCAAATGCTTTGCTAATAATTTTCAGCAGGGTAGGTTTCCCAAAGGAAATACTGTCTGACAGAGGTGCCAATTTTATGTCAGACCTGCTGGCTTGTCTGTGGAAGTCCTGTGAGGTGAAGCACATGAAGACCACCCCCTACCATCCCCAGACTAATGGTCTTGTTGGGAGGTTAAACTCTACAATCAAGTCCATGCTATGGGCATTTGCAGATCAGTTTAAGAGGGAGTGGGACAAATATTTGCCCCATCTGTTGTTTGCTTACAGAGAAGCTCCCCAGGAATCCACAGGTTTTTCATCCTTTGAGTTGCTGTATGGGCATAGGGTGAGGGGACCTCTAGATTTAATTTGAGATGAGTGGGAAGGTGAGTGTGATTCTCGCAAGGAGTCTGTTGTGGCATACATCCTAACCCACAGGACAAGGTTCAGGGAACTCGTGAGCTTGGTCCAGGAGAACCTGGAAGAAGCCCAACAACAGAAAAAGGTGTGGCATGACAGGAATGCTCAAGCTAGAGAGTATGCTGTAGGGCAGCAGGTGATGGTTCTCATTCCTGTCAGACAAAACAAGTTGCAGGCAGCTTGGGAGGGACCCTACAAGGTGGTAAGAAAGGTAAGTGATGTTAACTACATGGTGGAAGTGCTATGCAGATGGCAGGGGCACAAATTGTACCATGTAAACATGATGAAACCTTACCATGACAGGGAGGCCCTTGTGCTGAGCATTTGCAGTGGATGGCAGGAGGAGTCTGAGAGAGATCTTGTGACTTATCTCTTCAGTGAGGCTCGGGCTGACACCTCGGTGGAAGGGTAGCGATGTCCCAGCAGCTATCTCCTACCCAGGTTTGAAAAATGCGAGCAGTGTTGCAGGAGTTTGGGGGCATGTTCACCGGGAAAGCAGGAAGCACCCACCTGGTGCAGCACCAGGTGAATACAGGACCCCAAAGGCCTATCAGGCATGCCCCTTACAGGGTGCCTGAGAGAGTCAAACAGACTCTGAAGGAGGAGGTACAGGAGATGTTGGAACTAGGGGTGAGTCACGAGTCCAACAGTCCCTGGGCCTCACCATTGGTGTTGGTGCCAAAGAAGGATGGCAGCAACATGTTCTGTGTGGATTACAGGAAATTAAATAGTCACACAGGGTCAGATGCTTACCCCATGCCTAGGACAGATGAGGCCCTAGAGCAGCTGGGTGGAGCTAAGTATCTTACAACCATTGATCTTACCAAGGGGTACTGGCAGGTGCCCTTGGCTCCCAGTGCTAGAGAGAAATCAGCCTTCGTGACTCCTTTTGGCTTGTATGAGTTCACAAAGATGCCCTTTGGGATGAAGAATGCCCCAGCAACTTTCCAGAGGCCGGTAGATCATATCTTAGCAGGAGCAGCAGGGTTTGCCCTTGCTTACATGGATGATATTGCTATCTACAGCCATTCCTGGCAAGAGCACCTTCAGCATGTGAGGGAGGTGCTGGGCAGACTACAGGGGGCAGGGTTGACCATTAAGCCAAGCAAATGTCAGGTGAGTATGGCAGAGGTCTCCTACCTAGGACATAGAGTGGGGTGTGATAAGATAAAGCCAGAACCTGCCAAAGTGGAAGCTATTCAGGCATGGCTTGCACCTGTTACCAAAAAGCAGGTGAGGACATTCTTGGGGACAGCAGGGTACTACAGAAAGTGTGTTCCCAATTATAGAACCATAGCTGCTCCCCCTCACAGACCTGACAAGGAAGAACAGGCCAGATAAGGTAGAGTGGACCCCAGCATGTGAGCAGGCATTTCAGAAGCTTAAGAAAGCTTTGGGAGGACCCCCTGTATTAGCCAGTCCAGACTACAGCAAAGACTTTGTTGTGCAGGTGGATGATTCAAACTATGGGGTGGGGGCTGTACTTAGCCAGATTTCTTCAGAGGGAGAAGAACACCCAGTGGTTTATCTTACTCGTAAGCTCCAACCTAGGGAGGAATGCTATCCAGCAGTAGAAAAGGAAAGTCTAGCCATAGTGTGGGCACTACAAAAACTTCAGCCTTATCTGCATAGAAGAAAATTCACTGTGATGACAGATCACAACCCTCTAACATGGTTAAACAGAGCCAGTCAGCAAAATGCCAAGTTGCTAAGATGGAGTCTGGGGTTGCAAGCATATATGTCAGTGCAGCACCACAGTGGGAGTAGCAATGCCAATGCAGATGGACTCTCAAGACAGGGAATGGGGTGAGGTATACCCAGATAGACCTGACACTCTCAAGTGATGTTTCTCAAGGGGCACTTAAAAAACTTGCTTGAGTTCCTCTGGGGGAAGAGATATGATGATTGGTGAGAGATGGACGAAGGCTGCCAGCCTAGTCAAATAGAATTTGATATATAATTCTATCAACTGCATAAATAAATGTAAAATACAGGCTTGTGTTTTTAAATGAAAGAAAAACACTGTAAAATGTGAACTTCAAGATTGTTACAACATTGTCCCTTGCTGTAAAGAAAAACTAAGTCAAGCCTTTCAAAATTGTCTTTAGAAATTAAAATGATTTTATGAATTCTTTGATCTTAAAAGTTGGTTCCGGTCAGGCTGGCTGAAGACATTCTGTCTACTGTGTTAACTAAGGACTAATTGCTAGAGTGTATATGTGAAATGCCTTTTAGTGTTGTATTCTCCTGTGCAGGTGTTAACTTGCTAAATAATGCAGTTTCTATTAGCCTGGGAACTCCAGGTTAAGTGTCAAAGAAATGGTGTAATGGAAACAAACTCAGAATGATGTAATCTGGGGAGGACGAAGAGACAAGTTTATTAGTGATGTTTTATAAACGGCGTCTCAACGAGATACTGGGGAGAAGCATTTTGATCTTGATATCCAACTTACCAGCACTCTTCTTATGCTCACGTATAAGTTTCTAGCACTGTTATTTCTTGTGGAAATAGTTAAAGCTAGCAAAGATTAATTAGGTATTTTTTCCTTGAAACCAGATCTGTCCTACTGTATTATTTTAAGTTTCTGTGTGATCTGTGAACTCTTAGATATCTCTGTGGTGTAGTAGTTTTGTCGTGTGTTTTAATTATTTATTATTAAATATTTTAAAACCTTCTACCTGTGGCTAGTTTGTGTAGAGATAAGCTCTAGAGCACATTGCATATTTATATAGAGTTTATTGCACTAGGCCACTCTGATAAGCCTTAGACTGTAAAGTCACATTACCACTGGATATTAATATTGCACAGTAAGGGGATCCAATACCTGTCAGCCTGGGATGACATGCTCGACAAGCCACGATGCTTCGCTAGGGACGGCTTGCACCTATCACCCCTGGGCTTTCGGATATTGGCAAAGGCTCTTGCTACCCCCATAGTGCCTTTTTTAGGCAAGGCTCAAAAGACAAACCCACCTCCATAGGTATCACAAGGGATAAGAAACTAAGAGTAATGCTACTCAACGCCAGAAGTCTAAACCTCAAGATGCATGCACTCGAAACTCTCCTTAGCATGGAGAACATCGCTATCTGTGCAGTAACAGAAACCTGGTTCAAGGCTTCCGAGAGCACCCCAGTACTACCAGGTTATACCTCATACCATGCTTTTCGGCCCCAAAACTTGGACCGAACCACAAAAGGAGGGGGAGTATCAATATTCGTCAAAGATACCCACACCTCCAGGTTGGTGGCACAGCACGAAGCATCAGAGACTATCCATGTGCAACTAACAGTGGGTAAAACTGCCTTCCAGTTTATAGCCTGCTACTGACCACCCTCCCAAACCCAGGAACTCCATTCAGCCTTCCTGAGAACACTGGAAAATATGAAGATCTCTCCAAACACCATTATATTGGGCGACTTCAACTACCCAAACATAGACTGGGAGCATTACTCTAGCTCCAACACCCTAGCCCAAAGGTTCCTAGAATGTATAAACTCAAATGCTATGGAACAACTTGTTACCACTCCCACAAGAGGGGAAAACATACTGGACCTGCTCATCACCAACATGGGGACTCTATGCTCCAGACCAGAAGTGTATCCCTCACTGGTAAGATCAGACCATAAACTAATCTCACTGGATATTCACATCCCGACCCCACCCCCTGCCCAGAAAACCACAGTGAAAAACTTCTCTAAAGCAAATTTCACACTCCTCAAAACCGAGGTGGAATCATTCAAAGCCCGCGGGCCTGTGGAAAATACGGCCCAGACCGCAGAATCCTTTATAAATGCATTCTATGAACACCTTCAGGAATGCATGGATCATGCAATCCCAAATAAAACCAAGACCCAATCCTCCAAAGGCAGACATCCTGTCTGGTGGACCCCAGCCATAAACAAACTATAGAATAGAAGGAGGAAGCTACTACATGATAGCGTAAAATCCCAAAAAGGGAAGGCATCTCTGATCAGTGTTAGCAAAAAACTACGGGCACTCATAAAATCATCTAAGGCCAGCTTCGAGAGAAAAATTGCACAGGACACTAAGGATAATCACAAGGCTTTCTTTAGTTATGTTAGGAACCTGGGTGGGAATTCCCAGATATGCTCAGAATTAGTCCAAAATGACAAAAAATACACCGAACCCACAGACATTGCCAACATCCTAGCTGACAGGTTCAGCGCAAACTTCTCCCCCCCCCACCAAAAGGGCAAATATCTATCCCAGCAGAGTGCTGCCCCCCTGACATCTCAGATGCTCAGGTAAGAGCCGCCCTCTCCAAAGCAAAAAACACAGCATCAATGGGACCAGACGGAGTCCCGAGCTGCGTCCTACATGAACTCCAAGAAGAGCTAAACCCAAACATAAAACTACTGTTCAATCTCAGCCTTACTACAGGATATGTACCCAAAGAGTGGCGTACAGCAACGGTGGTCCCTCTCCACAAAGGTGGTGCCTCAACGGATCCTGGAAACTATCGCCCCATAAGCCTGAGTAGCTTGGTCTGCAAAGCTATGGAAAGGATCATCATGGACCTTATAAATATATTGGGGACCTACAGACACTGGATCCTACCCAGTTCGGCTTTGTTAAGGGCAGATCCTGCCTCTTAAACCTGGTCAATTTCTTTGAAACAGTCACCAAGGCCATTGACGAGGGGAAGGTGGTCCACACAGCCTACCTGGACCTCGCAAAAGCCTTCGATACAATACCCCACTCGGGCATTATAGATAAGCTCACCAGCTTAAATATAAACCCATATGTCACTAGATGGGTTGCAAACTGGCTCAAGGACAGAACCCACATGGTTAGAATTGCTGGAGCCATGTCAGACTCCAAACCAGTTACAAGTGGTGTCCCACAAGGCTCAGTCCTGGGACCTCTCTTGTTCAGTATGTATTTCTCAGAGGTACAGGCCAACATGGAAGGACTGTGGCTGACCAAGTTCACAGATGACTGCAAACTGGGCACCATAATAGACTCTCCAGCTGACTCAAGCATCCTCCAAAAGGGCCTCATAGAAACAGACAACTGGTGCCAGAGCCATGGCCTCAAGCTAAACGCCAAAAAGTGTATAGTCATCCCCTTTGGCAAAAACAAAGTTCCCACAAATTACCACATAAGTGGTAATCCATTAAGTATGGAAGAAGTAATTAGGGACCTGGGGACCCAAGTTGATAGCAATCTCTCTTTTGACAACCACGTGGCCAAAGTGGTTAGAAAAACATTTTATGAAACATTGAGCAGCCTGCCTGCCCCTGTGGGAGTGGTTACTGACTTGAAACTGTAGTTTTATTGGCCATTTTGGGTCATTTCCAAAACTCCTTCATCTTCCTGTCTTAAAACCCTCTTTTGCACAGTTTTGTGTGTTTTTGAGCATAGCGCAACAACGGGCAGCACCGCCTAATTGGGTTTAAACTATTCCTGGCTCCACAAAGTCTGCTCTTCACTTTTGCCCTTTGAACTGCTCTATCTCTCAATTTAAACACCATATTCTCATTCTAAGGCCCTTCACTGGTCCAATTAAGTAATCCTACAAGTTAGCACTATTAAACCATAAGCACTACTTACTCTTATACTCTCTACGATTACCCTGTCCTCTATTGGTCCGTCTTAAATTCAGTTTCCCAATATTACTCTAGCATGTCAAAAGGTCAGTCAATGGTTTCCTCTCCAGTCCAGCTGGTGAATCTGGGAATTTTGAGGCAATGTTACAACTGTCTCATGTACACGGACAACCCTCTCCTCCTCCAAACAGGTTCAAATACATGTGAGAGATGCAACTATTTCGCCAAACTGGAGGCTGAGCTCTCTCATCTCAAAACTGGTGTAACCAGTCAGGAGGAGAAGGTAACCTCACACAACACAATTCCAGTATCACATAGTCCCACCACATCAGCGAACCAAACACATAAATACACAAAAACATACTCGGAGGCTCTAAATAAAAATCTACCTAAGCAACAGAGACCTCCAAAGCAGACATCCAAGCAAACGCTACCTCAAAACAAAACAGACACAACACATAACCCACAAAGTCAGTGTGCCAAGCAGCCGCAGCCCTTAAGGCTGAATAACACACCCGATACTCTTGTTATAGGTGACTCTATTGTCGTCCCGCTCACCAGGCTGAATAAAGAGAAGGTCACGGTGAGCTGCCTGTTGGGTGCTAGGATCCGACACATAACGCAAGCACTCAGGTCACTCCAAAGCAAATACAAATATGACTCAGTCATTGTACATGCTGGTGTGAATGACCTGAGATGTACCTCCCTGGACTACAAGAAAAGAGACATAGAGGAGCTCTCTGATCATGTAGCCCAGGCTGGTATGACCCTGACCTTGAGCAGCATCTTACCCTCACCTAGAATGATGCCACAGTACAAAGACAAAATGATCGATTTTAACAATTGGCTAAAATTTTGGTGTCATTCAAAGGGGATCCAGTGTCTGTCAGCCTGGGATGACATGCTCGACAAGCCACGTTGCTTCGCTAGGGACGGCTTGCACCTGTCACCACTGGGCTTTCGGATACTGGCAAAGGATCTTGCCACCCCCATAGTGCCTTTTTTAGGCAAGGCTCAAAAGTCAAACCCACCCCATAGACAGCACAAGGAACAAGAAACTAAGGGTAATGCTGCTAAACGCCAGAAGTCTTAACCTCAAGATGCACGCACTCGAAGCTCTCCTCAGTATGGAGAACATTGATATCTGTGCAGTGACAGAAACCTGGTTCAAGGCTCCAGAGAGCACCCCAGCACTACCAGGCTATACCTCGTATCATGCTTTTCGGCCCCAAAACCCGGACCGAACCACAAAAGGAGGGGGAGTTTCCATATTTATCAAGGATATCCACACCTCCAGGTTAGTGGCATTGCACGAAGTATCGGAGACCATCCATGTGCAACTAACAGTGGGCAAGACAGCTTTTCAGTTTATAGCATCCTACAGACCACCCTCTCAAAGTCAGGAATCCCATTCGGCCTTCCTGAAAACATTGGAGAACATAAAGATCTCTCCGAACACCATTATATTGGGCGACTTCAACTACCCAAACATTGACTGGGAGCACTACTCAAGCCCCAGCACCTAAGCCCAAAGATTCCTGGAAATTATAAACTCAAATGCTATGGAACAACTAGTCACCACTCCCACAAGAGGGGACAACATACTAGACCTGATCATTACCAACATGGGGACTGTATGCTCCACACCAGAAGTATATCCCTCATTGGTAAGATCAGACCATAAATTAATTTCACTGGATGTCCACATCCCGACCCTACCCCCAGCCCAGAAAACCACAGTGAAAAACTTCTCAAAAGCAAACTTCTCACTTCTCAAAACTGAAGTGGAATCCTTCAAGGCCCCAGGGCCAGTTGAAACTACAGCCCAAACTGCAGAATCCTATATAAATGCATTCTACGGACATCTCCAGGAATGCATGGATCATGCTATCCCAAACAAAACCAAGACCCAATCATCCAAAGGAAGGCATCCAGTCTGGTGGACCCCTGCCATAAATAAACTGTACAACAGAAGGAGGAAGCTACTACATGATAGAGCAAAATCCCTAATAGGGAAGGCATCTCTGATCAGTACTAGCAAAAATTACGATCCTCATAAAATCCTCCAAGGCCAGCTTCGAGAGAAAAATTGAACAGGACACCAAAGACAATCATAAGGCTTTTTTCAGTTATGTTAGAAACCTGGGATGCAGCTCCCAGACTTGTTCTGAGTTGATTCTAAACGACAAAAAATACACTGAACCCACAGACATCGCCAATATCCTGGCAGACAGGTTCAGTGCAAACTTCTCCCACCCCCAAAAGAGCAAGTATCTATCCCGGCAGAGGGCTGCCTCCCAAACATCTCAGATGCTCAGGTGAAGGCTGCCCTCTCCAAAGCAAAAAACACTGCTTCCATTGGACCAGATGGCATCCCAGGTTGCGTCCTACATGAACTACAAGAGGAACTAATCCCTCAAATAAAACAGCTATACAATCACAGCTTCACTACAGGATATGTGCCCACAGAATGGCGTACAGCAACAGTGGTCCCACTCCACAAAGGTGGAGCCTCTACGGACCCTGGAAACTATCGCCCCATAAGCCTGACTAGCTTAGTCTGCAAGGCTATGGAGAGGATCATCATGGAGCTCATAAACAAAGACATTGGGGACCTACAGACACTAGATCCTACCCAGTTCGGCTTTGTCAAGGGCAGATCCTGCCTTTTGAACCTGGTTGACTTCTTTGAAACAGTCACCAAAGCCATATATGAAGGGAAGGTAGTCCACACAGCCTAACTGGACCTTGCAAAGGCATTTGACACAATATCCCACTCGGGCATCATAGATAAGCTATCCAGCTTAAATATAAACCCCTATGTCACAAGATGGGTCGCAAACTGGCTCAAAGACAGAACCTACAGAGTGAGAGTTGCTGGAGTCATGTCAGACTCGAAACCGGTCACAAGTGGCATCCCACAGGGTTCTGTCCTGGGACCACTCTTGTTCAGTATATACTTTTCTGAGGTACAGGCAAACGTGGGAGGACTATGGCTCACCAAGTTCGCAGACGACTGCAAACTGGGCACCATAATCAACTCTCCAGCTGACACAAACATTCTTCAAAAAGGTCTCACAGAGACAGATAACTGGTGCCAGCGCCATGGTTTAAGGCTAAATGCCAAAAAATGTATAGTCATACCCTTTGGCAAAAACAATGTGCCCACAAATTACCACATAGGCGGAAACTCATTAAGTACAGAGAAAGTTATTAGGGACCTGGGGACCCAAGTTGATAGCAATCTCTCCTTTGAAAACCACATTGCCAAAGTGGTTAGAAAGACCTTCTACATAGCCCACCACATCACGAAGGGTTTCACATCTAGATCAAGAGAGGTAATCGTGCCTTTATTCATCCCTCATCAGGCCCATCATAGAATACAATGCCCTTTTGGGATGTACCTTACCCGACACCTGCAGCAATTAGAAAGACCCCAAAAGTATCTCACCAAGAGGATCAAGGGTCTCAAACAGATGCCATATGCTGCTCGGTTAAAAACTCCAGCTCTACTCAGTTGCATACCGCCTACTTCGAGGCGATCTATGCCTGACATACAAAGCTATGTCAAATCCAGAATTAATGGACATGCTCCACCTCAGTAAATCTAAATCCCTAAGAGCCACACGCTCGAGGGACTTGAACCTCAGCACAGAAATAAATAGAACTTGCTGGAGGGACAGGTTCATAACCCAGAGGCTCCCTTCGCTCTGGAATAGAATTCCAGTTCATGTGAGGCAGAGCACCTCACTGAATCTCTTCAAGAAGAATCTCGATAAGTGGATGGGGGATCGTAGGTTTGTCCCAGGGATTACTCCCGTGTCACTATTAGACAGAGGCACAGTAAACTAAACCTTAAAAAGGGCACAGTATACTCAAATCAAGGGTGGCGTAAGCCATACAGAATCGGGCTAGGCTTATAATTGCCCCAGGGCAGATAGCCTAGTATGAACCTATGAACATATATAGCCCACCTAATCATGAAGGGATTCACATCTAGATCAGGGGAGGTCATCGTGCCTCTTTACTCATCCCTCATCAGGCCCATAATTGAGTACAATGCCCCTTTTGGGATGTACCTTACCAGACACCTGCAGCAACTGGAAAGACCCCAAAAGTACCTCACCAAGAGGATCAAAGGGCTCAAACAGATGCCATATGCTTCCCGGTTAAAGAAACTCCAGCTCTACTCAGTGGCATACCGCCTGCTCAGAGGCGATCTGTGCCTGACGTATAAAGCCATGTCCAACCCGGAATTAATGGACATGCTGCACCTCAGAAAATCCAAATCCCATCGAGCTACGTGCTCGAGAGACTTGAACCTCAGCACTGAAATAAATAGGACATGCTGGAGGGACAGATTCATAACCCAGAGGCACCCTTCACTCTGGAATAAAATCCCAGTCCAGGTTAGGCAGAGTCCCTCATTGACTATCTTCAAGAGGAATCTTGATGAGTGGATGGGGGATCGTAGGTTTACCCCGGGTATCATTTCTGTGTCACTGTTAGACAGAGGCACAGTATACTAACCTCAAAAAAGGGCATAGCAAAATTAATTTAAAATGGGTGGCGAAAGCCAAACACACTCTGGCTAGGCTTATATATGCCCTAGGGCAGATAGCCTAGTATGAACCTATGAACCTATGAATTGGACACCCTTTTAAGGGCCTTTTAGTAGCTGATATTATTAACTGGGTAGTGGCAGTAATTACTACCGTATAGTCTGGGTAATGGGGCACAGCTGGAGAATCTGTGTCAGCCTTTCTCAGGAGTATCTGTGAAGTTGTATGCATACTTATCTCAAAGTGTGTGTGTTGTGTCAGCTACTTGGCAGGGACACGAAGCACTGGTTGGACAGAGAGAGTACTGGAAGTTCTAGCTTGCCCAGTTAGGCTGAGACCTGGACCCTATAGCTGTGCCAGTGGGGAGTCTTACTGGGGACCTGGTGAGCAAGGGAGCAGACAGCCCCAGACTGACTGTGATCTCTGTGTGCACTTAAGGGAAATTGTAATTTACTGTGTGTATTAGTTAATCTTTTCTCTTCTATCAGATGACCTCCCTGGAGTTAGTGGTGAGGATTGAGGCTCCTTGATTGCTGGGCCAGGGCATGGTCATCACAATACCCTGTTTTCTTTTCATAAGAAACCACTGTGGCCACTCCAGTTGTTGACAGTGCCTGGTCAGGTGTATGCAGAAGGGTGCATTGTACTTGATTATTGGTATAATGAGGGCTGAGTATAGAGGGACTATTGTCTCCTTACATCTGGATGCTATACCCATACTTACATGTTGTTTCATGTAGAAATATTTTCTCATCACCATGGAAATATGGTGATCACAATTCAGGCTACTGTCAACCTGAATTCCCAAGCCCATTACAATGGAATCTACTCTTAGGGGAATGTTAAGATCCAGATGTTAATGCCAGGGGCATACATTACAACATTGGAAGATAACTGTGTACTGCAAGGCACACAAATTAACATTAAACATCACACGCAAGGGCAGAGTGAGGATGGAAGCTCCTGACACACCAATGTCACAAATGGAGCAAATACACTGACTTGTCTTGTGTTTAAACAGGCATACCAAAAACAAACATTGACACACCGAGGTATGCAAATTATGCATATAAATCAGCCATGTGCATATAGTCACATGAGAATGGCACTCAGTGGTATGTATGTGGAATGTTACTAAACTTAGCATGTGTAATGTAACACACTTGTTTATGTCATCACCTCTGCATGTAATCATGTGATCAATGCCAGCAGGACAAGTATGTAACAGTGGCAGACTGCTTACTACATCACACATATTTGTGAAATAACAATGTTATGATCCAGAGTTTACTGATGAGGCAACCCACATTCAAAGTACAGGAATACTTTTCCTGCAATCTGTAACACTGTCTGCAGAAATGAAAGCATCTAATGATCATGTGACACAATAGTGATAATGCCTGTGACATATTTTAACATGTGTCATGATGCAGCAATAATATGTAGCCCCATATGAAATGATTTGTAAATATCATATTATATCTCGAGATATAGCCTAAAAGCATGACTGCAATATGGAATGTGTGTACAAATGTGTGTTTAACACTGAAAGATAGCCAATTAAGAACACATCATTACATGACTGGATCACAAAGACAATACTTATGTTTCAGTTTCAGAAGGCCTTCCCTAATGGGGTTGAACATCTCAAATGATCTTCCTTGCAATCTTCTGGAAGGTATCCTGGAAGAACATGCCCATTTTGTCCCTCAGCTGTGTCTGGAATACTTTGGTGACAATATCATGGATGTAATGCCTCAGGTCTTCTGTCTGGCATGATAGAGGTTGCAGTCACTGTCCACAGTAACAATGATGTGTACTGGTCCTGATCCCTGATTATCATCATACTGATGTCCCCCCCTGGTCTTTACCATCAGACTCTCCTGAAAGTGGTCAAGAGTGTCATTTATTTCGATGATGGAAGAGTGGACTGGCACAGGTCTGCAACTCTGCAACATGATAATACTTGTACAGCCTTAAATATTCCTAAAAGAGAATTAACAGTAAAAAAAAAAAAAAAAAAAAAAAAACAGCAATATGCATAACAATACAAATGATGCATACACTGAGTACAGTATCTAATTGCTGTGTATGAGACATGTTAGTAAGGTGAGTGTTAAAACATCTATACTGCTTTTAGGTGAAAGTTAATCCATCTATACTGCTTTCATTAAAACATGCAATTTGTCCAACCCTAACATATTAAAAAAAAAGTGGCTGTTGTGTATGACAGATTGTTAAGGAAAACCCATTCACAATACAGGCATGTCATACATAATACATTCACATAATTGAATAGATCTGTCCAACAATGTCATCATTCCTTTATGTAGAAACACACATCATGTCCATCATGTGACAGTGTAGTGTCGGCTACTATCAAGGTTGTTTACGAAAGTCTGCCAGTAATAAAAAGTGTAACAGCTATGAGACATCAGAATACATGTCAGGGCAGCATATAAAATGACCTGTAAAGTAGGACACACACACACACACACACACACACACACACACACACACACACACACACACACACACACACACACACACACACATCAATATCATAATCTAGCTGTAAGTAATGCACATGGCAAGGATTATTATAGTCCAAGGTAAAACTACTGGATTACAATAAATAGTTACATTTAGCAAAGTATGCAAATGTCGCAGAACAATCACAGCAACAGCATCTATGAGTATAATTAGCTGGCATGTGCACACAAATAAATAAAAAAGCAAAAATATTGTGTGCAATTAACAACATCAACAATGTCCATACAGGATGCGTTTAATGATTGCCTACCTAGCATTACTGTCCTGTAAGAATGTATTGCAAGTGCAAAGTTCACAAATGCAAAAGAAAAGGTATCAAGTTTTATTGATCACATGCGGGCATATGCAACAATGATACCATCACAACACATAGACAACGATAATCAAAGTAGACTTACATGAATGTCTGAGCATGCCTGTTAAAATATTAAAACAAATTACATATGAATTGGAATCAATCATATGGGAGATCAGAATGACATCTGTTATTATTGAGCATGCTTGGCCATATCAGCATGCCATACATCTGCACAACACACATACACAGGAGTGCTGCACATATGCAGCAGTAAATACTTTTACAAAGATGCAGTGCCACTCTGTATTTATTTATTTTCATTTGATAACCGGGTAGTGTCAGTCTGGGCCAGAAGCCTGTTTTCAGAGGAGACACGGGGAGAAAAGCTCCAAGGTAGATTACAGTGATTTTACATTTGTACATATGACAATTAGTATGTTTAGAGTGCATAAAATAACACAATAGAAGTTCAAAAGCAAGTTCCTAACATAGTATCAAAAGCATGTAACAATGGTAGTACAATATACGAATATACTATTCATACAGGAAAAACAGAATATATATATTTTTTATTTTTTTATAATTATTTTTTTTAGGATAAAATATCACAAACTGAGGGTAAGAAGACTTAATTGTCAGGCAATATTGAGAATGGGTGGTGTAAAGAAGGAAGTTAGACATTAAGGGGTTAAAGTAGTTAGCTTTGGGTGAAAACAGTAGCAAAGCGTATATTTGGTGAAATATTCCTTTAGAGAATGTTCAAATGAATGTGAATCATTGCTGGCAGAATATGCTGAGGTACAGAGTTCCACTGTTTGGCAATGATATGGGAGTACAAGGGGACTCTGTGAGAGCTGTTTGCTGTATTAACCTTCAACAATACTATATCAGCAGACCTAAGAGATGTTAGGTTACTGTAGGGTTGGACAAAGTCATAAAGAGCTGGGCAGTTGTCAAGTTTGTATAAGACTGAATGGGCAGTTAGCAGCTGATTAAGAGTATGAAGGTGAGCCAGCTCTAACCAGTTCGGCTGAAGAAGGGCAATGCAATGGTGGGATCTTTGAGATTGATTAGTGGCAAATTTGACAATTTTGTTATAGCATGATTCATGACGATTTAGGTCAGATTTGCAAAGATTGGTAAATATTTGTGAGCAGTAAAGAAGGGAAGATAGTAGATGGGTTTTGGCTATTGTGAGTCTGGCAAGGTCAGTAAGATACATTTTAGCCCTATAGATAGAACCCAGTTTGACATGAACCTTTTTAATTGTTAGTGCAAGGTGTTTGTCAAACTTAAGTCCACTTTCATTTCTGACACTAAGAAGTTTAGTATGTTAAATGGGTTCTATTTTTCTGCCATTGGAGGAGGAAATAGAGATAACAGGTTGGTTGTTGTTAAATTATTATAGAAGACCATAATCTTGGTTTTATTGGGATTAAGTATAAGTTGATGGACTGTTTGGTAGCTTTCAATATTGTGGAAGGCTGCCTGAGTTTTCTCTTGGAGTTCCTTGATAGTAGGGGCAGAGCAGATTAGGGAAGCATCGTCAGCATATTGTACGAGTGAGGATGGATTTGTGGAAGAGTTTAGGTCATTGGTAAAAACTGTGAATAAAAGTGGGCCAAGGATAGAACCTTGTGCGACTCCAATAAATAAGGTGATATCCAGCATCAGTTATGTAATCTTATGCAAATGTTATATATATATATATATATATATATATATATATATATATATATATATATATATATATATATATATATACATATAGATATGCATGCAGATATATTACTAAGATATTGATGCAGGTGAGTTTAACATTGGATTGGGAAACAAATAACGTCATGAAATATTTGCATCACAATGACAATTGAATGTGTGGATTACATCTTTACACACTGTGAATTCAACAGACAGCATGGCCTTGTTGTGTTATATGTACATAACAGATATATAAATAAACTTCCCTGTCAAATCATATGTGTCACTGAACCAAGGAAACAAGGAATATTACACTGGCAGATGTAGCTGCCATCCTCAGAAATGATATGCTCATAATGGACATAAGTTGTACAGTCCCTTTAACACAACAAAGGCTGGCATGTTAGACAGTAAGGTGCAAACCTATGTGTAATGTAGTGTTTTAACAACCATACATGTGCACCTAAACTAGGACCCCAGCAATACTACACTACCACCATCACTGATGCTGTGAGATGGAAGACACCCATTCAATAAATAAACAAGGTACACCCACCATGAAGCTGAGAACCACAACTACACATATAAGTTGTTCACTGTATGCTATTATGACAACAGAAACAGGAAAAGTTGCGTTGTGTACGGTCAGCAACAAAAAACAATATAACAAACACAAACAAAATAAATGTAAGACTTTCATGTCGAAAGCATTGTACAAGTAGAACACAAATGACTGTCAGCAAACATCATCTAACCTGAATGAAACCAATTAAATATTAAATGACATGTACAAATACAGGTTACACAAAATAATTTGCACATCAATAGTTATATGCATTAACTTAACAGAACATATACCTTGTTGATGTGTTATGAGAAGCTTGCCATCAAATTTACATGCATGAGTGCCAGCTGATTAAAAATCTCAAACTAGAGATAAAGCCATATTATTCATCTTATAGGGGAAAACAAGGCTGAAAATAATAAAACATACCTCTCTTCCTTCACTGCGCTTCAGTGTGTGCATTCTGTCCATAACTGGGTCATTACTCTGCATCTGCATGTATAAAATTATAAGAAATATTAAGTGATTGCAATGATTCTGTTTTATGATATTATAAAGTAGTTAATGTTTCATTAACTCTCTTCAGAATAGTTACATGATCAAGCACTGTCAGACAAGCCTAGGTAACAGTTTGCATAGACAGACACACACTAGAATAACCAACTACAAACTAGGAGAAGCTGGATTCAAACATACAGCATTCACCAATGTTTACTCCAAAGTCCAAAACCCTACCTGCTAGCTACTTGTTCTATATCATGAAAAATAAGTTAAGGGAATTTGAACATGTTTGATCTGTGACTATGTAGATAAAGCATGGAATGCACTACAATGATCCAGGTTCCATTAAGTTTGCAGTATCTGGCAGAGTGCACAGAGTTCCACTGAAAAATTTTAGATAACTAAGTAATATGCAATTATGCCTCAGTCTACAGAGAATAACTCGGTGCAAAGCAGGCATAACTAGCAATGTTAGCATAACCATAAGCAGTTGTGTCAAAGTTGTATTCCAAGAAAACTCATTCATAAATTAAGATATATATGTGCATTATCAATGCATATCTATGGAAATTATACAAGCTCGACGAAACTGTCAATAATAGGAGAAACGTACTAAAGAAGAGAAATGCACATCAGTAGTTATGGCTGAAACGTGAGAAATATCTGAAAAAGAATTATGGAAATCATCTTAATTTGTAGATGGACATATATAAATACCTCCATGAAACTGGGCGCCATAATCGACTCTCCAGCCGACACAAGCATCCTCCAAAAGGGCCTCATAGAAACAGACAACTGGTGCCAGAGCCATGGCCTCAAGCTAAATGCCAAAAAGTGTATAGTCATCCCCTTTGGCAAAAACAAAGTGCCCACAAATTACCACATAGGTGGTAATCCATTAAGTACAGAAGAAGTAATTAGGGACCTGGGGACCCAAGTTGATAGCAATCTCTCATTTGACAACCACGTGGCCAAAGTGGTTAGAAAAACATTTTATATAGCCCACCTAATCATGAAGGGATTCACATCTATATCAGGGGAGGTCATCGTGCCTCTTTACTCATCCCTCATCAGGCCCATAATTGAGTACAATGCCCCTTTTGGGATGTACCTTACCAGACACCTGCAGCAACTGGAAAGACCCCAAAAGTACCTCACCAAGAGGATCAAAGGGCTCAAACAGATGCCATATGCTTCCCGGTTAAAGAAACTCCAGCTCTACTCAGTGGCATACCGCCTGTTCAGAGGCAATCTGTGCCTGACATATAAAGCCATGTCCAACCCGGAATTAATGGACATGCTGCACCTCAGAAAATCCAAATCCCATCGAGCTACGCCGAGAGACTTGAACCTCAGCACTGAAATAAATAGGACATGCTGGAGGGACAGATTCATAACCCAGAGGCTCCCTTCACTCTGGAATAAAATCCCAGTCCAGGTTAGGCAGAGTCCCTCATTGACTCTCTTCAAGAGGAATCTTGATGAGTGGATGGGAGATTGTAGGTTTACCCCGGGTATCACTTCTGTGTCACTGTTAGACAGAGGCACAGTATACTAACCTCGAAAAAGGGCATAGCAAAATAAATTTAAAATGGGTGGCGAAAGCCAAACACATTCTGGCTAGGCTTATAAATGCCCTAGGGCAGATAGCCTAGTATGAACCTATGAACCTATGAGAATTTGCAGAATCCGACTTAACCCCAAATATTTATATTAAAAAATTAATTAGGTAAGGTTAAGAGCAATCACAACCACTTCGCCATGGCTAACATTAGCTAAAAATGAGTGTGAGACATGTGGGGAACACAAGTAATGCACACACCCAAAGAAATTGGGTGATAGAAAAGCAGATGTGTGGTGATGGTGAAGAAGAGAAACACACAAAAGGTATAATGGAATAGCAAGAGCGGAGGGAGAGTCAGAAGGACATGGAATTTTTTTCTTTTTTTGGTGGGAATAAGCCCTTTTTTTCTTTTGGAGAATAAAAGGAGTGGAGAAGACACAGAAAGTATAGGAGAGGAAAACAACCGGTATAAGCATGTAACAAATATCACAAGATATGACAGACAAAGGTCAGAAATACACATAAAGGATTACTAAGGTACACAGACAACACATATGCAGATTATACAACAAATGGTAAATGAAAACTGACAAACAGGGTAGGGATGCATACCAGCCATGGTGCAACACAAAAATACCAATGTAGCAATACACAAAGTATTGCTGCGATGCAAACTGACAGCCACGCTAGAATGAGTACAACCGATGATAGATGTGTGTTGATGAACAATAGAGAGTGCCATCATTGCCATCATTGTCAGATACAATGGATATCAAATACAATTGGCTGGGCTGTCAGCAGTGCAAATGTAAGCCAAGCAACAGCAAGGATGAGCAAATGTAGGGGAAAGTTGCAGGGCAGCTAGAACCTCCAACTGTATCTCTCAACCTCTTAGGGCAAGAAATTTGGTCAAACCCTAAAATAATGTCTTGACAAAGGACAAAGACCGAAAAATATGGACAGATTTTAAATATTGCTCTTATAAACTTAAAAAGTTGCTAGAATACTAGGATTTTTGTTAGCATGCATTTTCTGAAGAATATGTATGTTATTAATACTCAGTGATTTTCCTGAAAACCACACATTTAATGAGGAACAGACCAAAAATATGAGACAAAAGTCTGTGCTATCTGTGTAAGTCTAGACAATTGAGATGCACCAACCATGCATGAAAAGACAAACTGCTATGCACAGGGCCAAACAGAAGTAACACAGTAAAACATTAATGTGGCTGTATAATAAAAAAGTAAGTGTGCACACCACAAACAGGTGAAATGGGATCCATATGTCAAAGACATATGACTTGCCAGTGGCAAAACAGATGGGTTGTCAGGTATACAATGTATATGTGTGACATGCAATGGAATAACACAGTCCAAATAGAAAGAAGGTTCTTCACACATACCCACATCAATGATATAGAATATGAAGTAAATGGTGTTACATATATGAGCAATGACAGTTAAGAAATGCAAATCTGTGCATAGGTATGAAGCATAACAATCCCTGTGTAATGCATCACACACATACACAACATGAACAGTGATGGAATCAAATCAATCATCACCTTTATCAATGTTATTATATGAGCAACTTTCTAAGTTTATAAGAACTATATTTAAAATCTGTCCCTAATTTTGGGCCTTTGTCCCCCTGTTATTTTAGGATTTGTTCAGATTTCTTGTGCTAAGAAGTTAAGAGGTGTGAAGCAAGGGTATGTCATGTTGTTGAACAGAAATAAGACAGCAACAATCAATGGATGCAGTGCATACACATAGATAACATGTGAAAATAAACACACTAGACCCACCTCACTGTGTTATGTGAGAACAATGCAAATAATGTAATTTGTGACTTTCTGTTATCCCACCTACGTATATAATGGAACAACACAAGCAGAACAATCATATCCCACTTGGATTATTTTAACTGCAAACAGTCATATCTGTTGCATTCAGGGCCAGAGTCTTTTGGACATAAAAATATTATGATGCACTATAGACAAAGAAGTACACACACACACACACACACACACACACACACACACACACACACACACACACACACACACACACACACGCCCACATGCCCACACGTGCACACACCCACACGCACACACCCACACGCACACACGCACACACACGCACACACACACACACACACACACACACACACACACACACATGCCCACATGCGCACACACACACACACACACACACACACACACACACACACACACACACACGCACACATGAACACACGCACACACACACACACACACACACACACACACACACACACACACACTTAAGGAATAGTACCGTTGCTCATATGGAAAGTATGCAATAATGAGAGCAGGATTGTGTAAATAATAATAGTTACCACATGTGTCATTTGGTAGTGTGTGTCATACTCCAGCAAGAAAAAGCCACATATGATATATGTGCAGTACGCATTATGACTTTGAGAGCAACTCTTTACCAAAATGCACAAAATGACATCCACAGAAGGCACTCCAGTCAAGGAAATATTTATTTAGTGCTTTCATCCAAGGACTTCACCAGAATAAAATGACATTTCAACCAAACTTATATACTGTTTTACATACTCAATTAAACAATTAATTGAACAAACAACTAAAATGTAGAAATTCAGCAAAGCAACTTTAAAGCAACATTACACAATATGACACATATACTTAGAAAAAGCACTTAATACAAATACTCTCATTGATTCTAGGATGCTTATCTGCTTGTAACCTAAACTGCCAAAAAGTTGATCTTCTCAAAAGCATTTTTTTTGTAATCACCACCCCTTACAACTATAGGGACTGAGTATAACACAAAAAAATTAAACTGTTTAAAATCTACACATTCGGTACAGTGTTTATAAAGACCATTGTTAATATCACAGTGTGTAATACTATACAGATGTTCCCTTATTCTCACTTTTAATTTTCTTGTAGAAATACCTATATAAAAAGGCCAGCAGCTAAAGTAGATTGGAATATAAATAATAGATGAATCACAATTAAAATAACTGTTACTTATAATGTGTTTATTAATATGAGGCAAAAATACTGAAGAACCCCAAAAAACACATTTACACATACCAGGATTTTTGTCAGTCTTAGCAATCATAGCTATAGTGTTGCCTGTTTCTAAATATTGTTTTAAAGACTTAGCCTTCTCAGCTACGAACTTAAGTTCTTTACCTACTATTTTAATAATATTCCAATCAGTCTTAAAAATGTTCCAGTTCTGAATAAGAATATGTCTAATACTTGAATCATCTAGTCTAAGGCTGTGGTGGTGCAGCGGTTAGCATTGTCACCTCACAGCAAGAGGTTCTCCCATTTGATTCTCGGCTGGAGCACCTTCTGTGTGGAGTCTGCATGTCCTCCCCATGGTTGAGTGATGTAAAGACATGCAGGTAGGTGCGTGCGTGAATGGGTGTGCCTTCTTTGAAGGTTGGGCATCAGGCTGGCAACTCGGCACCATAAAAATCCACTGCCAATCATTAGTGGACTGGAGTTCCACTGTGGCGACCCCTAACCGGGAAAAGCCAAAAGACTTGAATCATTTAGTCATGCACAGACAAAATCTATTACTATAAACTTTGTCTGCCTTAATATTAAAAACAGTGGAACTAGCACCCCTGTTCTCATTAGGTATGCCAAAAGACAATATAGGTAGAACTTGTCATTCCTTTTTTCTACAGTTTCATCTGCAGCAGCCTTAAGAACATTATAATTATAACCCCTGTCCATAAAAAATACTATTATTTCATGAATTGCATCCAAAAAAGTCTTCTGATTAGTAGTCAGCATTGAGGCCCTGATCATCTGCTCTAGGTATATTTTTCTTCATGTATGGTGGGTGTGCCCCAGAAAAGTGCAAGTAGTTGTTGACAAAACATTTGTTCCTATACATATTACTAGAAAAATTATTTTTATTTTTGCTCCATTGTATGGCAACATCCAAAAAATGTACATCAGCACCTAAACAGCCTATGCTAAAGTCTAAAAACTCAGTAGCATCATTAATATTTGAAACAAAGGCAGACATAGTATCTGATTTAGCATCAGTAATAAAAAATAAATAAGCTACAAATCTATAATATTTAATTATATGTGTTTTAAAGAAAGGCATATTAAACAAATAGTCTGTCTCCCACCACCCCATGACAATATTGGAGAAGGAGGGGACCACTGAGAAGGGGGTTGGGAGGGTGGCCTAATTGTTAAGGTGTTTGCCTTATAAACACAAAGTGCAGGGTTTGAGTCTCACAAGGGATAATTGGCTAGGCTTAAAAAATGGCTCCCAATTGCAGTTAGCCTAGTACTAACCTATGAACCTATGCTGTCCCCATCACAACTACTCATTTTGGGTGGTAAAAATGACCATTAAACATGAAAAAAATATTTTCAAGCATGGCTTCCATAAGTTCACAAATTGGACTTATATCACTACTACAGGAGATACATTTCACAAGATAAAGTCTCAAAAAATAAACAAATTATATCCATGGCATGCTTGTATATAAAGACTTCACATCCAAGGTGAACATATTAATATCCACTTTGTCAATGTTTAACCTGTGCTAATCATCCAAAAAATACCATGATTCTCTTGTATTATTATTTAATTTCTGGACAAAGGGATTTAAAAATAATCTAAAAAGATGGTGATGTGTTCAGTGACACTGTCTTTAGCAGACACAATAGGCCTAAAAGGCAAAGGGTATGTCCCACTGTGAAGTTTAGGAATCCCAAACAAAATAGCCAGCCTGGAATATTTAACAAATAAGAATTGAAATACTTCATAAGTAACAGAACAATTGCTAAGTAAATCCAACAATATATTATGCATGTACCGATATCTTTCTTTAACAAAATAGAAAGTAACCTTCTCATATTCCTGAACATTATTCAACATTTGTTCAATCTCAGTAACATAATCAGACTGATACATTACGACAAGGCCACTACCCTTGTCATCTTTCATAAAGCGCAAATCAAACATTTTAGACAGTTCAAACAAGGCTTTTTTCTCCTGGCAGTTTAAATTGCAGTATTTATTCACAGACTGACTTTGAAACATACCTAAAATATCCTTCTCACATAAATCATAAAATAACCCCACCAAAGCTGGTAATGGGGGATTAAATGTGTTCTTCTTTCAAAAAGGATAAATAACATAATCAACAGAGTCATGAAACAAACAAGACAAACTTAACTTCCTGCAAAATAACTTCAAGTCTACTAATGTTTGACTTAAATTTGCAATACATGAAGGTACAAAAGACAAACCTTTTTTTAAGCACTGCAATTTGTTCAGTATTAAGCAGCACCTGAGTAAAATTGTAAATATTATTAGCTAACATAGTACAGTGTCCAGAAAATATATTTTATTCTTGACAGCTAGTTCATGTTTGTTTGTATGTTGCACCAAATTACACACAGTCTTACCATCAAACAGGAGTCATAAAGTGCAATGTAAACTGCTCCTACACTCTTACAATCAAAAATACCTTCTTTCCCAAATGTTTTACCATAGTATTTGATGAACAAGTAAGAACAGTTTAACTTATGTTTGCAAAATTAGCAGTAACCTCAAGGACATATTCCTAGTTCTTTGTTAGTGTTGTGATCATTATTATATGTCAAATCTTTCTTGTCTATTTCAAAAATGGCCTTTAAATTGGTATTCCTTATGTAAACAAAACTGGGTTTTGTTCCAGTATTGTTTTTAGTATGTTAGGATTATTTGACAGTTTTCTAGTTTTGGTAAGAATCTCTTTGCTCATGTTACTATCCACAATGTTATCCAGGCAAAAAGAAGTGTTGGAATTATTAATTTCTTGACCAGTAAGTAGTCGCTTGATGTAATCTCCACTCAGGATAGGTATATATTTTATTTTTTTTAACATGCTCAAATATTTTGTCTATCATGTTTCTGCCATATTCTCTATAAATAAACCTTTTCTTTGGCAGTTCTAAATCTTCTGAAAGTAAGATGTCAATCGTTGTGTGTCATGATATGTATATAGTATGACTTTTGACTATATTATGTTTAATGTGTACTAGCCACTTTCAGAAACATCTTTATTATACAGTTAAATTCAATTGTTGTTTGATTATTTTGTCTCACTGTTTACTCAAATTTTGGCTATAACTATACCTACAAAATGATGCCATATCATGTATGTTATGCAAAAATTTACTTGCAACTGCAAAGCATTATGGTTAATTAGAACCAGCTTCTTCCTTACCTTGCAGTTTCTCTAGTATACCATCACATGTCAATTTTCAATGTAATCTGCTCCAAATGCAAGAACTAGTTTATATCATGTCTTTCTAGGATATGAGAAACTACTGCTATGCATTTGTGTCAAAATACAATAGTCTATACTTTAATTTATGTAGTCAGCCATTGTCAGGCAGTCTTTTATGATGTAAAGGTATAGGGTTTGTCCTTATCAATAAATTAAATGCAAACCCAACACACTTTTTGCTCCAATACTTATATAATTTGATATTGTACATGGCAAGGAGATTATATCCAACTCCAAAGGTTTGTTACTTACACTTGCTCTAGAACATGGCCAAACATATCTGTGGCAACAGCTTTTTCCATGTAAATAAGTATTTTACAGGGCTGGTCACCCAGTGGTATGAACACTGGCTCTAGATAATTGCCACTTTTGATTTGACACTCCATTCCATGTACAAAAATGGGAAAAGGGGGTTGTGGATGAAGGGGTAGAGTTCCTGCATATGTTACAGATTTGTTTATTCCTACTATGGTCCACACTTATGGTAACATCCAAAAAGATTATATTGTCATTTGAATGTTCTTCAGAAAGACTCAGACATAGTAGAAGTATCAAACAATAAATACAATGAAATTCTAACACATAAAACTAGTTTAGCTTTAGAAAAAACTAAAAATTCATACCTTGGCCACTTCTCCCAAATATCTATATAATTTATCCACAAGAATCAAAATACAATCAAAAGCTGATATCATTAAAAGTATCTTCCATGAAAAGAAAGTGAAAAATGTCTTGGATATAGGTGACATTCTTAATGCCTATAGAAATCACTATATGGAACATTTCCAAAAAGAAAATATAGATATGGATCATTTAAATCTAGATGAAAAATGTTCTAATATAAAAAAGCCAGAAAAATTAAAACTAGATCTGCAAGCACCCATATCCTACAAAGAAATTACAGATGCAATAAAAGAGGGTAAAAATAATAAAGCTCCAGGTAGAGATGGCATAATTATGGAAATATATAAACTTTTTCCATCAAAAATACTATCCGTCTTCCATAAAACTCTATTAGACATTCAGTCACAAGCTTTAATACCACCCTCTTGGAGATATTTCTTAATCACACCATTCCTAAAGGAAAACAAATCCTCAAACCTCTGTACCTAATATAAACCTATATCATTATTAAATAATGAATATAAGATATTTATGACAATATTAACTAACAGAATGAAAATACCACTATTCAAAACAATAAATAATGATCAAACTGGATTTATATATCATAGACACACACATGACAATATTAAAAGGATAATTTATCTTATATATTATGTTAATAAAGAAAATAAAGAAACACTCATAATTGGCTTAGATATAGAGAAAGCCTTTGGTTCCCTAAATTGGGACTATTTATTCAAAGTTCTGGTGTTATTTGAATTTCCTTCTTCATTTGTTCATCTACTAAAGAATATATATATATATATACAAATAATTTTGCGTATGTTAAGCTGGGTCCTTTCACCTCTGAATCTATACATATAACAAAGGATACTAAACAAGGATATCCCATGTCACCGATTCTATTTGCTTTGGCTATTGAGATATTGGCAGATTCAATATGTAACAATACAAAAATCAAATGAGTACATGTTTATGAACAATACAATTCTAAAGTAATGTTCTTTGCTGATGACATATTATTAACATTATCCAATATAAAAGAGACACTAGAAGAATTAGATATTTTAACTGACACATTTTACAGGACTTCAGGATGCCATTTCAATAAATTAAAATATTTTTTTTTTATTTTTAAATAAAAAAAAAGAATTGCAAACAAAGGGGAATCACATTACAGTCAAACAATAATCTACATTAAAATACTTAGGAATTGAGTTCTGCAAGGATAATAATGAATTAGTCTAAAAAAACTACAATAATATCATCAATGCAATTAAAATCTCTGTGGAAAAGTTGAACAAAATAATATTAACATTTGAAGATAGACTACAGTTAGTAAAAATGTTTTTACTGCCCAAGATTTTATATATAGCTTTGGAAATACAACTGTTACCAGAAAGGAATATAATCAAAGAAATAAACTCATGCCTAATAAATTTTTTATGGTTTCCCAAAAGAAACAGAATAGCTTTAATACATCATATCAGATCATGGAAACAGGGAGGATTAAACTTTCCTGATATAGAAACATATATAAAAACATCAATATCTAAAACAATCTCAGATGGGATAAGTCCAAATTATTCTGCAAATTGGAAAGAATTACTAACTGCAATATCAATAAATTAATTTGACTTACAAAAAAAAAAAAAAATTTAAATAACAGATAAAAATAATTTGCCATGGCACATATTTTGTATTAGTATCCAATATAACATAACTAAGCCCACTAAAACTCATATGATTAATTATTACATTGACTCATTTAGGAAAATTATTAATGCGAATATAGATTTAAAAATCTGGTTTGATCTTTTAACACCATCCATAGTTACAAAGAGCTATCCATATAAAATATACAGAGAAAAAATTAATTCCTGGGAACAGAAAGGATTTGTTTGTTGGTTTCAATGTATCAAAGAACTAAAAGTTCTGGACATGCAAACAATAGAAACAACATACAAAACTCCAGAACATGATTGGCTAACTATGCAAAGCATTCTGATGTATTAGCAAGAGTTATGCAGAATAATTAGTAATTCTTCATTTAACGAAATATCTAAACTTACAAAATACCTATATGAAATCATATATAATGATTATGACATGGGAAATAGTATTTCGAAATTTTACAAGATATTGATAAATTATAAAACAGCACCCAAATCCTCATATTGGAATTATATAACAAAAGGACACTCATTACAGCTAATTGAAGAAATGAAATCAAATATTTTATTATCACTAAAACATACATCCTTTACACAATACTGGAAAGTTTTTAATTGGAAATGCTTGCATAGAGCATACTTAACTCCAGATAAAATTACTAAAATTAATTCTTCCACAAATGGAATATGTTGGAGGTGTGAGCAAATACACAATGCAGATTGGAATCACATTTTCTTCGACTGTGTTAAAATTAAGCCATTTTGAATGGTTTGAAAAACTTTTTGCAAACTTTATTTAATGAATCGTTTAACTTATCTAAAGCTCTAGTATTATTAAATGTGTACGAAGGTCCTAATTTGAATGAGTCAAATATGTATCTAGTATGGAAAATACTTGCAATGTCAAGGAAGTGTATAACAAGAAGATGGAATACAAACACAGTATCAACTTTGGAAGACTTCTACAGCCTACTGAAGATCACAGCATTGCTGGAAATTAAAATTAAAGAATTAAGGATTCATCCTAAACCGTTTATTAACAATCCATGGAAAAAGTCATATCATTGATTGACACTTTACAATAACTGAACAGATACACTCTGATAACTGGACTGTTATATCTGTAAAGTAATTGTATATATTGAGCTCTGTTATAGTGTCAGGCTGATGTAAATAGTGTACATAGTTATTTAAGATGTTATATACAAATACTACGGAATTTATTCAACTGTATTTGACAAATAAAAAACATTTTGAGGGAAAAAAAAGCCTCAGACATGGTGTGGTGTTGGTTAAATATGAAGTTAGTCATTTAGTTCATTTTCTTCCCCACATCATGTAAAAATAAAGTCATAAACAAATTGGAACTATATCAAATGGTTTGACCAGTGTGAACTCTGATAAATGTAGGTAGGTTCCCACACATTCAAGAGCAATTCGGTGAAAGTGGGAGCAACAGCAGCCCCCACTGCTATAGCACACATTTGAAGACAAACTTTATTGTTAAACCTGAAGTAGCTGTTACATAATACTATAGCTAATAATTCACACATCATTTTACTTTTAATAATGCTTTTTCAAAACCAAGTACATATAAGAAAGTCTCTAATAACTTCAACTCCTTAAATGTGGGATGACCATATATAAATTTTTTGAAGTCTAATACAACAAGCCATCAATCACTTTCATAGTGCACAAGTAACATGTTTCTGATGTATAATTTACTCTTTCCTTACTCCATGAATAAGTGGCCTGTCTGGAACTTGCTTGAAATCATCCAGCATTGTTTTATTTATCATGCAACTGATTTTTACTGTTATAACAAAGTGTGACTGTGAGTAATAGTGAGCTGGCAGTATTGAGTGTATTCCTGCATGACATAAAGGACGACGATCATTTTAATGTGACTAGCACAATAGGTCCACTTCTAAATATCGCAGCCCACAATACCACGTACATTCTTGAGACGGAAATACCGAAAACACATAATCACGAAAGGCTCAAGTTTCCCAGGGCAAGCAGGCATGTGTGTATATATATATATATATATATATATATATATATATATATATATATATATATATATATATAGTTGGGAGTGTGGGAAAAGCCCCCCACATTGGGGTGTGTGGGTTTGCTTTTGGTTTTGGACAAGCGTTTAGTTGCCCAGGGTGACTTCAGCCATTCATGATTATGTGTTTTCAGTATTGTCGTCTTGAGAAAGTGAACGTCAGTGTTATGGGTTACGATATTAAGAAGTGGACCCCTGGGACAACTAGTACTGCAGGTTAGAATGACTACTTTATGAACTACTTCTCCTTGCAAATGTTACCTCAATGAACTTAATTTAATATTTATTTTTCATAATATTTGTATGATTTCCTTATACAATTTGACTTAAATTAGTAATTGCTTTGGTTTCACTGAATATTGTGGTCACTGAAGTTGATTTATTTAGTTGTGTTTAACTGAAAATTAGAATGGTTTGCTATAATAAGGTAAGTGGGAGAAAAGATAATTTTTAACTGTGAAAGTATATGAATAGTTTTATGTTGCACTTTGTGACTCCTGTGATTCATTTTATGCTAGTAAGACTGTGCAAAAGATGTCTCAGTATATGTACAAACACACATTAGCCATCGAGAATAAAGACAAGAAAACTGCTTGTTTTAGATGTTCATCTCAAAGTGATTACTTCATTTTTTCTTATTTGTGTCACTGACTGTCTGAAACATGTCAGCTGGAGGGTGACTTAAACATATGCTGGAGATTAAAGAATTGCATTGGCAGCTAAGATATGGTACAAACTTCCTGGGTTGAATGATGTTATAAATATAAAATGTGTTTTAAAAATGAAGTCAGCTAGAGTGTGACTGATTAGGTAGCTTATTGCTGATGGCTCTTCTTTAATATCTGACTTGATATTTTCTGTCTTTAATTAAAGCTTTTAGAATGCTCTTGTTATTAATAAAGATTAAAAGGATGAAAGTGTTAGAGTCATGAGTGATCTTGTGGTTCCTGATGTTTGCATTATTTTCTTTGACTTACATTATGAAAACAGATATACATACCAACCTGCACATTTGGAATACCCCGAGTATAGCAAACCATGTGGTACACAATATCAAATTAGAGGATGTGGATGACAATATGACTAGTACATATAATGGGTGTTGCTTTAGGGCATATGCCCATAAACAATAAGGTATCTATATAAATGAGCAGTATTTGAGAATACCCATGAATAAGAGCCATGTTATTTATGATCTTACTTGTGCATGTGAAAAAATGTTATGTAAGTCAAAACAAAAAGATGACAAGTAAGCAAGGTAACACAGGAACATATAAGGGATATTAGAAATAATGTGGCAGTCCAGTAGATCACATTTAATGAAAAGCATAATACTTACCAACCATTTGTGAAATAGTTCTTATTTATGTTTGCCAGAATCCTGTTTTTAGAAAAATGAACTATATGATATTTTTATGTAGGGTACATTGCAACCAAATTATTTAAACAATTATTAATGAAATATTTATTGTATTTAGTATTTAATATATATTTATTTATTCACAGGATATTTATTTATTTTATTTATTAAATGCTTGCTATGGATTTGTAGGTAGAAAATATTTTTAGTGTTAGTGTTTTCCCTGAAACTTAATGTAGTCAGCTAATATACAGGAAATAACTTATTATTTAAGGTGTTTTGATGTAACTCAAAATGAAACAACTGGGTACATGAGCTGAGGCATTATTTTGCCTTAAATTAAGTGAAAACAAATGGAGTTCTTATGCCCTGTTTGGGGGAGCTGAGACTGTGTTTTGGGTTTTCAATAAATACTTCCTCCTATTTAGCCATTTCTGAGTAGACCATCAAAGTACAATAACCCAAATAAAATGAGTATAAATTCTGCATGATTCTATTGCCATTGATTGAGGTTTCTTCTAAATCACTATAAACTCTGCCAGCATCAATTCCAGTGTATAGTTTATAGGTCGTTGGAAGGTAAATTATTGGTCTACAGTTGTTGGGAGAGCTTGCAAGTTTGCTCTTAAGTAAGAGCAATGTTTCTCCTGTCGTTAACCAGGTTGGAGTCTGTTCAAGCTGTGCATACAAATAGTTCTTACTCATGGCTAAACCTTCATGTGAAAATGTTAATACTTTTAGTCAGAAGTTAGGTGCAGCATCTGCACCTGGAGTTTTCTATTTAGGAATGTTTCTTAACTTTGTTTCAGTCTGTCTGGCCATTGCTTCATCCCATTTCATATTCTGTACATTTGAACTTTTTATTCTTTGTTTTACTTCTTATATCCATTTAACATCTTTGTTATATTCCACATGATCTTCATAGATATTTCTCCAAAATGTATCTATTTCTTCTTTTTTTGGTGGTGTTTCAATTCCTTTTGCCTTGTTTCTGAATTCTCTATAAAACTTTTTTAGGTCATCAATAAATTGCTTATTTTGCACTTTTCCTATCTGCATATCTTCTAAGGTTTTTCTGCCTGTGCTGATATTTTTAGTTTATTTGCGATAGTGCACAAAAGATCCTTATCTGTTCTGATACCGTGCATTGCTTTTATTACATCTATCTTCCTCAGTATTTTTGTTGATCTGCTCCCTCGTCTATTCTCTTCTAACAGTGACAACATTTGTCTTAATTGCTTTATAGTTTTCTCTAATCGATACTTCCATGGTGGCATTTGATTTCACCCCTTCCTTTTCCCTTACTGCCTTGTGTTTTTGTGTTAAGACTTTTATCTGTTATTAATTTAGCTGCACAATACTATATCCAATTTACGTCTGTTATATCACATGAATGTCTATGAGAAGTCCTAATTATTGTGTTCATTTGTTTTATCAAACTTTTAACATTTGGGTTTTATTGATTTTCTGTAGTGTGTTTCTTTCATTGATCTTAATATGTCTGTCCATCTCTATTAAATCGAGCAAGTCTTCTCTTGGATCAGTGATACTAAATATTTACCCCCTGTCCCTCACAACTATCTCATGATAATTTTATGCCCCTTTCTACTGTAGCTCTATAGTCTTAATTATTGAATCACCAACAGAACGTTCTTGTTTCTCTTCTATCTCTGCTGTCTTGTTCTATGTTCTGGATTGCAGAAGATGCTCAACACACTCTTTAGATCCCACTGCACATGCATCCTTATAGAGACTCATTAGTGTAAGAACACACAAGGTTTGCTGAACAAAAGATATGCAGGAATGCTTCTCTTTTCTGCTATGATTTTCCACATAGACTACACTGTTGTTTACATATCGTCTCTTTTAAAACCCTATGGGACTGTAACAATAAAGTTGTAGCTCCCTTGTCAGGTAAAGCATTCTCTTGATTTTTAACTGACACTGCCTTGAATTAAGTTACCTTTTCATGCAGCCCACAAAGGTACCAGCAGATTGAACAACAGTGCATCCTTCAGGAGTTCCTACATGGTGCTCTAGCATCACCGTGTTGTATGGTTTCATAATCCCATGGTTATCTTCATGCTTTGTTTCCACTACATTAGATTAATACCAGGTAGTAACGGTAGACCATGTCAAGGTGAGTAAAATAGCACTTCCTAATTAGGACCATCAGTCCCCTAATTGCTTCCAAATAAGAGGTTCCAGTAATAATGTCAAGTCATTCCCTGTCAAAGGCAGATTTTGACTTGGATTGGAAAAGAGACTGGGGAGGGAGAGAAGGAAGCAGGCTTGGATATTAATGTCTGTCCTAGCCTGAAACAGAAAGTAACCACAATGATGCAACTAATAAATAACACAAGATTCATTTAACCCCTGTCACATAAATAAACATGGTACTACAATAAAAAAGAAATACAGACTGAAGTGTAAGAAGAAGAGTCAGAATTAACAACCAGTTCTCTAAATTATGTAAAATTAAAATCATGTATAGCACCATAAACTTTCCCAACAAATATCCTGCTGTTAATAACTCTCTTCCACCTCAGCAAAACACAGAATCAAATTTCAGATGTTTTCAGCATAACCTAAAAATATATATAGGCTCCACATAAAGCTGCCGTTGTGTTAACACATGAATATATTCCTACACATTACCATACCCTCCATTATACTTTCCCCTTACACTTTCACTGCTCTGCTAAAGCTTAATACTACCCCTCAACTGCCTTCATTTAACCCTTATACACCCATTACTACACCTTCTTTCAAACGTAATCCCTATAACCACCGTCACTTTCTTACTCCTCCTGCTATACCCTTCTACTCTCTTCTCCCTGCCCTTTTGCTCTCCCCTTCCCCTTACCCAATAATGTTATCTAGTGTCTTCATCTTTCACCTTCTCTTCATCCTGTCTTTACATATCTTCCCTTAGAAATGTCTACTACATGGTTCTACCTACCTCATTACTTTGTCTGCATCTTCATCCATCTTCCTACTTTTATCTAGCCCCTCATTCTATTTTTGTCTTCCTGTTCTTCTTCACTTACTTTATTTTCCATTTCAATACCTTCCCCTACTTATTTGCCCCTCCTGCCTTACCCATGTCACAGATACTTTACTTTGTCTTTCTGAGCTTATTATGAAACAAAAATGATACTTTTTTATATTGTATTATTGTTATTAGGTCATGTAAATGTTGTAATACATTCTATCACTTTCCTCAATATTTTTGACATTTAGTTGAACATTTCTTGAAATGTTAGTGTATAAACTCTTTTTCCTTTTTGTAATTTCCTCAGATCTTATGATTATGTAATGTTCCTGTCCAACTGCCTAGTCAGGCTGTCTAAGTTAACAAAAGAAATGATTAAATAAATAAATAAATCACTCCGTATTATCCATCAATGCTTCAGAATCAGGTTCCCTAATGGAATGGTTTACTTCTTTTTTCACCTTGGTGTGAAATTGTGCTCTGTTTTTCCCTAGCAGTTACCATTACATATGAAACAATGTTATTAATGGTTTTGATGCACTTAAATGCAATTCTTCATAATGAGACAGAAGTATAGTGCACATACTGTAATATGCTGACATCACAACTAAGTGAAGGATGTATGTAGAATTTAAATCTGTCTGTTCAAGTATATGTACATTATACTATTTCAATATAAATATTTTGCTGATATAATCATGTGTGACCATATAACATTGCTGAAAGAAGAAGGCACATTCAATATAATCATCTAGAATATTGCTTGGCTTCATGACAAAAAGGGTAAGGCCCTAAAAATAACCCAAGATACAAGAGTATGCTTAGTAACTGGTGCATGGCATGTTAGATGGGGAGAATATGAGTGAGAGAGTGGTTGTCATTAGGTTTTCCATTGGGAGTGATACAGAGGCAGCCAGCAACCTACAAGAGAATGGGTGTACCAATAGTGCAGTGGTGCTTTCCACCAAGAATTGAGAAGGCTTGGGCATTTATGGTAAGTATCATACACTGTAGCTTGAACCAGGCATGGGCACTGATGCTTTTGTACTGGGATCAGTAATGTGTGTTGAACCTGTTGGCTGCCATAAGTGTCATAGGGTTAGAGCACAATATAAGCAATATCTGTCTGGATGGCATCATTCCTTGGTCGGTAGCTATCATCTTTAGAAGGAAATGAATATGAGATTTCACGGGGTACTGGTACAGTGGACAAAGCAAAGAATATTTAAAAAGATCCACCAGAGTATTGCAGACATACAGTGTGTTTTTCTCTTGTATTGTTTTCCTAGCCAGTCCTCAGTTTGTTCCAGAAGTAGAAGAAAACTTTGTTACTGCACAGCCTTGCAACACTGCCTCTGTTTATGTCTTAAGGGTCTAACTGCCCTCTGTTTGAAATAACATATCCATAAGGCATCTTGAGTTGTGCCCATTTTAACTGCTTCATAGGTCCCCTTCTCACTTCTCAGTCTATTACTTTATCTCTTCCTGAAAAAAAAAGAATCAATTAAATGTGAGTTTTTTTCAAATGTAAAGTGGGAGAGTTGAGTAGTAAAGGACAGAGGGAACGCAAAGTATAAGCCAATAGAATAAGAAAACAAGAGACACTAAAGGATACAGGAGAAGCTGATGACAGGCCGTGCAATATTTATGCAGTACTTAATGATTTATCATTTATTCAGCATATCTCTTTATAATATACCTCATACATTCTTCAGCCTTTCATGACACAACCCCTAACACAATTTCACAGTAATGAATTGGTTAGTAATTATATGTGATGGTGTTTCATGTGCATGCCTCTGAAAGTAATTTGTGCTAATTACTTGAAGATTAAGTAGAAATATACATGCATTTATATAGTACTTCACTTCAGTGCTGTCGGAAAACATGCAGATACAAACTCTCATAAGTGCATTAAACCCCATGACATCATCACACACTCAATTATATACTGCATATCAAAAATTTAAGCTTCACAAATTTTTCAGAAAAAAATTTGACATTAGATTTCAAAAGTTAAATAATATACATTAACAGACTTCTAACATCTTTTATTAAATTCAGTTTGTGGCAAATAAAAAATAAATGATTTGCATTCTAATATCATGAATTACACTGTTCTTTAAGAATATAAGGCTTTTGCAATTATTTTTTTATATGTGTTACTTTCGTAGGTTTCATGTTTTTAACACTGTTTAGATCAGTGTCCCAGCCATGTTAACTAAAAAAAAAAAAAATATATATATATATATATATATATATATATATATATATATATATGTATACACATGTACACATACACATACATACATACATACATACATACATAAATTTATAGATTCAGAGGCCTTTTGGTCATTGAGTAGTTTATTGCCCCAGATCCCATGTTGACACTTGCATATATATTCATCTAGTTCCGCCTTGAAGTTATAAAAGCCCTTGAGCTATGAATTTTTCATATATTTATGGAACAGTTGACATTCATTTTTGTTGCAGCTAAGCATCCCAGGGGTATTCTATAAAATGGATTCCAAATAATATGGGAACCTTTAATGCTCTGTGTCTCAAGCATATGCCTCCTCTAGGAAATTGATAAGATATGACAGAGAGAGAGCGAAATAGACGGGGGGGATGATGTGGTCCTTAGTCTTAAAACAACCCTTTTAACACTTGAGTTTTCCTTGTTAGTAATCTTTGCACAGTCTTCATTTGCAACAGATGAGGTCTAAGTAGGTTATAGAACAGGGTGCAGCATTCTATAACTGGCCTCATAAGATAAGGTAACAGTTATCTCCCTAACATGAATGTCACCCACAAAGATGAGAAGATCTGATGGGCAACCACATGTGCTTTGCAAATGTAGTAGTTATGTTTATCAAAAGAAAGATTATCATATTCCAGGATTACAAGGTCTTTTAGTATTCTTAAACTTTTAGTTGTGTTCATTAACAGTGCATAAGGACAAATATAAGAATGCTGGACTTTTGACTCTGAAGGTAAGGTCATTTCTCCTGCACCTTTCAAATGTAATTTTAAGTGGCATCTGAAGAGAAGTCAAAGAAAGTGTTCCAAGTCTGCAGACATCTATATGCTTGGTGAACCAGATTGGAGTTAGTTTACATGCTTGAGAAAAGGGATGGCAAAAAGGAGGGATCCCTCCCCCACCAGTACATAGCCTTGAGTGATCTGGCCAATGATAGGGGATGGTGAGGATAAAAGTCCTCCAGTTGTTAGCCCTTGTGTATAACCATGTAGAAAGTTGTATACCTGTTATTATGGCTTTCCTTACTTTCAGATCCTATACTTTCTGTATAATGCCATCATAGGCTATAGTGCTAAATGCTTTAGCCAGGCTGAAGTAGCTGCAAGGAGATATAAAACTTCATTCAGGGAGGTAGAGACACTGTCAGAATAATTTAAAAAGTTAAGAATGCAAGTTTCAAAACTCACTGAGTTAGAACATGGGAAAGGAGGTTTCATTCACCCTCAAAAATAATTTGCATAATGATTCTGTACATCAACTTGAACGATATGTTTATAAGGCTGATCAGTCTGTAATTACTGGATTCAGTGGCAGTGTCTCTTTCACATATTAGGTCTCAATTACCTGCTTTTCGATATCAAGGGCGTTGTTACTGTTCTATTTCCTGTTTCCTGATATCTCATCTTTCCCCATGAAACTGGTGTTACTATTTATACTGAGAGCAGAGAAGATCATTCAAATATAACTTCAGGTAGGATTATGTTGCAGAGAAGAAACGTGCATGGGGTCCCCCCGTGGCATAAAAAAATCTACTTCAGATCTCTGTGCTAATGTGTTACCTAAATCTGTGGGCCTTTTTATGGTGACATCATTCCTTTTTTATTTGATTTATTTATTTTTAATACCCCATCTACAGGGTCTCAATCAATGGCTTCCCTTCTTTCACCCCACTGACATATGCGGCATCTTCCAGCCCAAGCAATAGCCCAAAGGTTTATATTTGGAGGGCCTAAGCAGCCTCCCTACAGAGGCAAACATTAAGTGTTAGAGAATGGTGCAATCTTCTAAATGCAGTGGACTTTTCTCCTATCCCCCTGAAGCACCTAGTCCATGAGGCACCTTTATTGAGCTCCAGCTTTGCTGCTTACCATAGCATGCATATGTGCCTCCAGACCCAAGTTTTACTGTTTGATGCACTACATCACTGGGCACTATATGCTCAGAAGTCCATTCTCCATAGCGGCAACACCTAATACTCCCTCTAAGCATAACCTAAGTGAGAAGCTATCCACCCCAAAGACTGGTCAGCCAGCAACAGCTCCTCACTCATAGCCTTCCTGGCTCATCTCTGCCATCATCTATGCTGCTAGTCAGCACAAGTTATCCACATCATGGTTAACAGGTATACAATCATACCTTACGTTACACCTTTGGTGATTCCTCTGTGAAATGGGGATAGACTATGGTGATACCATTTTCTGTTAGTGCACTACATTCTTGTGTTCTTCATCTTTGTTTTTCAGATGAGATTTTAGGTGACCTTTTATTCCCACCTGTCGTAATGGCAAGTTTTACCTCAAATGAAACTTTGCTTTTCTAATTCTTTCAATACGTTCTTTTGATTGTAGTTAACCATCTTTCACACCCTCATGGGGTGGTACCTTCTTCCCCAAACAACAACCCAATAGCTTATGCTTGGTGGGCCTCATCAGTCCATTCATTCCCTACAGAGGTTAACATCAAGTGTTAGGGAGTTGTCCAAACTGCTGAGCCAGTGGGCTGTCCTTCTATACCCCTGGAACTCTAGTCCATGTGATAGCTTTATTGTGATGGAATTGATAAAGTGTGATATGGCTGAATAGCTTATTGATTTGATAATTTCATCATTTGGGTTAATTGCAGAACTTTCCATTCATTGTATGCTCTTTGGGAACAATTTATCAAGGAACTTCTTCAAACTGTTGCAAAGCTCTATGAATGCTTCACCATTAATGTTCATATGGAAGGATTATATATGTTCCAAGTCAAATGAGGTAAGGGAACTATATTTGCCATCTGAAAAATCCTTTTAAATATTATAATTTTAGTAGGTTTTCTTTGGTGCATATGAGAAATGTTATAGCACTCTGTCCTGAGTGAAAAAGCAGCAGGATTATGTTTAGATTAATGAAAGGATGTTTGTCAAGATGATAATCAGCATGTTTTTTTCCAAAGATTATATTTTTGCCATTAGCTTGAGATCACTAATAACTGAGAAGTTTAATAACATTTGCACCATATTACTGGCTGAGGCATAGCTTTCCCTGTCAATGGAGAGAAATAAATTGTATAACATTTGTTTTTACTATGCGGAGGGTTGCACATATTAAAGAATTAATCACATTTTTGAAGTGATATGGAGGATTGGAATGTTTATCAAATTGTTTATATGGGAAGTTTAATGTCTTTCTATTTATATAAATATATATATATATATATATATATATATATGTGTGTGTGTGTGTGTGTGTGTGTGTGTGTGTGTGTGTGTGTGTGTGTATATATATATATATATATATATATATATATATATATATATATATAGGTCTACTTTACATGGTCGACTTTTCAGGAAGTCGACTTTCATATGGCTGAGACCATATGATCGACTTTCAATAAGCCGACAATGTAAAATAAACACATATAACACAATAGACACTTACCTTAAACTGTTAGCAGGGGGGCTATGCCCACCTGCACCCTACTGGGAGGCTCCATCCCTCACACCCCCTGTAACTTTAATATGCTAACTCAGAGATCACACTACAGTGCGGAAGAGGGAAATTTTCCCATTCTGCACTGTACGGAGATAGCGGTTCCCCATGGTCAGCTTTTCAAAACTCGATCATATGGCCTCGGCCATATGAACGTCGTCTTTCTGAAAAGTTGACCATGTGAAAGGGACCCAGATATATATATATATATATATATCTATATATATATATATATATATATATATATATATATATATATATATATAGTTACACTTTTATAATCTCGAAATACTGAAATGTTGAATTTCAGTATTTCGAGACTATAAAATCAAAAGTGCAGTTATGGGAAACTGCATAATAGCGAATGCGAAAATGTCACATTCGCCATTATGTGTTCATGTACATGACATGATGTGCAGTTTGTGGATTTAGCTGGGGTTTGAGGTAAGTGGTGTTTTTGTAAGGGTATTGGGTAGAAATTTTAGTGTGTGAGTGTGAGTAGTAGTGCATTTTATGTATTTGTGTGTTTAGTGCATCCTCGGATTTAGAATATATAAGTAGGGGGGTGTGGGGGGGTGCAGGGGGGCGTGCCCCCCTGGTTTTAGCAAGATTGCTTGTGTGTGTGTCAGTTTTGTTGTGTCTGTGAGTGTTGGTTTGATTTTTGGTAATGTCGGCAGGTAGGTGTATTTGTGTTTGCGTGGTGTAGTGTTTTGTTTTTGCTACATTCGTGGTTTGAAAGTTCGCGGTCTTAAAGTTTCAGGATTTTGATTTTTCGGCTTTCTAGTCTCGAGATACTGAAACTGATATTTCAGCATTTTGAGATTATAAAGTGAATCTATATATATATATATATATGTATATATATATATATATATATATATATATATATATATATATATATATATATATATATATACATATATATATATATATATATATATATATTTATATACATATATGCATTTTTGTGAGTTACAACATGTGATAGGCTATACATTTCTTGAGTGTTAATTAACCATCTGAGTGTAATGTGATGTAAGAGGTAAAGCCAAGTGTGTTCTCAGCAGATAGGTTATTAAATTATTCCCATAATTGCTTACCATGAAACCATGTGTTACACCTTGAATATGGGTTGTTAAGAAATAGCAGATTTTATCAATATACACATCTGTTGTTTATTTTATTGAAAAAGGAAACTTTATCAGTATTGCTTGTTAGGATATCTAAGTATGCTGGTGAGGTATGAATGAAAAAGGACAATTTTGAGGAAACAATTAATTAACAGAACATAAATGTACAAAACATGGATGTTTTGTTACTATTCTTTGATTAGTGTTAATGTTTCAACTGCCATAGAAAGCACCTCACAAATGTATTTATCACTCATGTAGCCTAAAAAGGTCCACTATCTCAAGTGCTGATAAATACTTTCTACAAAGCTGCAGTAAAAGGATATAAAAATCCTAAGAATAGTCTATATGAAAATTGTGGGCTATGTGGATATGAATGCTGCATCTACCATAAAAGTGACATGTCAATTAAATGTAAATGACTGCAATTATATACATCAACAGTCAGAATTAACAATGAGACTGCATAACTGTGAGGAAAAGGAAGTTGCCTTCCTCCCCAAATGTATATAGCTTGTGAGTAAGTATATTTAGAGATGTAAGATTATAGAGAGCACAGCCTTCAGCACTGGGTGTAGAGGATCAAAGTCTCTTCACCCATGAAGCTAGCGCC
This sequence comes from Protopterus annectens, assembly GCF_019279795.1. NCBI lineage: Eukaryota > Metazoa > Chordata > Ceratodontiformes > Protopteridae > Protopterus > Protopterus annectens. Next base: position 390,893,016 of record NC_056743.1, on the reverse strand, counting down.
AGTGCAGGCATAGCATCGGCGTTCTAACACCAAAGATGGCTGCAGAGTGATTCAGGTACGAGCCATTCCCATGTGCACTACCTGCATATGCTACGCCCGCACAACTCCTGAGCCTTGTATGCTAATTACCCCATTTGTAGCCATGTAGCATGTAAATGAAGGTATGTAGTGATTCAGAAAGTGGTGCAGGCATAGTGTAAGCATGCAGAAATGTAAACCGTAAAAAACGGTTTACATTTTTGCAAACATAAAATCGGAGCCATGACAGCCAACCAAACACATGTATTATATTGTTAATATATGCCAATGGCTAAATATATAGCCATTGGCATAAAAAAAAATGTAAAAATATAAAATTAACATTTAATATATATAGTCGCACTATCACGACGTGGAGGCGCAGGGCAGCGGTGCGCAAAGGGGATTGCAAGGAATATATAAAAATATAAAATAAAACCGCAATGAAACACATATCACAATTTCCCCATAATAGTCAATGGCAGGCATGCTACACCATACTCATGGCGCAAGGGTTGCTAAGGGGCAGTGACAGTGTTATGAGCAGTAGCTAGGAATTAGTAGGCAATGCCATGCAAATGAGAGGAGTAATAGTGAATCGCAGATTCCCTGCTGGTGTAATGATGCACCTCATAGCATAGCGTTATAACACTGAAGAGACCCCTTGAGATAAAGATGACATCAAGAGAGGGGTGTGTCGCCATTGCTGTAAGCACATTGGAGCATTGATAAACCGGTCTGCCCCTAGCTAGGCAAAGCTGCAGGATAGGGGTGTGTCAAATTGCCCATAGCTAAGCTTAGCTGAGAGTACACAAAGTAACCGAGTATGCATGTGAACGGAGATAAAAACTTGTGTAAACTCGGTAAACGGGTATGAGCGGTGCTCAGTGCAGCTGAAACAGGAAGGATATAGGAAAGAAATAAGGAAATGCTGCAGCAGTGAAATTGGAGTACAAATTACTAATTAGCACCTAGGAGCCTACAGTGGGCCATTGACAACACCTAACAAGGCTGCAAGCAGCTACCGGCAGAACAGGGAAGGGGAGGGGCTATACTGCAAAGAAAACAGCAAAGTGTCAAAGCAGAACAAAGGCGATATGCAGTATATCAGCTACAAGGCACATTTTGCCATGACTGAGTAGGCAAAGTACAAAACAAGAAAGACAGCAGGTGGATGCATGCCTGATAATGGGAGGGGATCCAGGTCTAAAAGTGAATTAAAGGGCAACAGATTAACCAAGGCAGGCAAGTAGATCTCCACAGTAAAGGCCCCACACATGCAGTACTCATTGCAAAACCCATAATTAAGACATGCAGCAGCTGGAATAGCTCATACACACCCACTTACATCAACAGCAGCATCCATAGCACAATAATATAAAGTGTGAAAGCACCTCACACACATTTGTGTATTCCCATACATTCTGCACCAGTGGTGTATACAGATGGGGGACTTTTATTATGTACATGTTATGGGTTGCCATAGCTTTGATCCACCAGCATGTGTTGGAGACTGAAGGTGGTGTGGAGGATGATGCACATGACCACCACAGGCACCAGAGGAGGAGGAGAGTGTTCAGACTCAGAGTAACCTACTAGGGGCTACATGATCTGGAGATAGTAGAGCATTACAGGATGGACAGGGACACCCTACATCAACTTGTGGAGCTGTGCTGGCCATGCTTCAGAGCCAGAACAAACAGAGGGGAACCCATCCCAGTGGATATGAAGGTATGTGTAAGCCTGAGAATACTAGCTACAGGTACCTTTCAAAGACCAACTGGGGATATCATGGGTATCTCACAGGCATTAGCATCCCGGGTACTACACCAGTTCCTGGATGCTATGTTACCACATGCCAATGAGCACATATACATCCCCCAAACGCAGGAGGAGTTGGCCAGCAATATGCGTCTCTTCCACAGTGTGGCAGAATTTCTGGAGGTACTGGGTGCAATAGACTGCACGCACATACACATCAAGTCACCACCCAGTGAGGGGAGTAGACGCTACATAAGCCACAAGGGATACCCCTCCATCAACTGCAGGTCATGTGCAATGACCAGGGCATTATCATAGATGTGTATGCTGGCAGCCCTGGAAGCTATCACGACTCCCACATCTGGCATGCCTCACAGCTGCATTAGTTATTTGCCATGGGGGACATCCCAAATGGCCACCTGGTAGGGGGATGCTGGCTATACACTGGAACTTTGGATGATGACTCCCATCAGAAATGCACACACACCCATGCAGGAATGCCATAATGAGGCACACGCACAAACCAGAATTATCATAGACCGTGTGTTTGGGATGCTGAAATCATGGTTCCGTTGCTTGGACATATCTGGTGGAGTCTTACAGTACTCTCCCAACACATGTGCCCACATCTTCATAGTGTGTGCCATGCTACACAATATGGTCCTGCAGAAACAGCTGCAGCAGGGCTAGAATGGTGAAGGCCCTCACAGCCCACCACCATTGCCAAGGGCCCCACAGACACAGAGGTACTCAGACCATGAAGACCCTGAGCCAGCCCCAGTAGGCAGACGGAGGCATGCCCAGTATGCCCATACCTTGGTAAAGAGGGAACGTATAGCGCACACACTGACAGTGTAGGCACCTAGGGACTAACACCTTTCTCCTCCTGCACATACAGTAAAAATGGATGGCACACGCACAAGACTACCTGTAAATTGTCATGTGTAGGTAGTCTACAGTGTGCATCCAACATAGGCAGCCCTCAACTATTGCACACACAACAGCCATTGGCACAAGGTAAGTCAACACCTGAACAGTAAATTAAGCTATCAGCATATGCAGATACTGTATGTATAGATTCATAGGTAGGTACTTGGCCAACTGCCAAAGGCCATTCATAAGGCCAGCCAAAATGTGTCAGTTTTTGACACCCCATTGATACATTAACCGTCCCTCTGTGGAGCAGAACCAATGGCGGGATCTCTGGGGTGCATCTACTGTTCCCCATCCACCCATCAAGGTTTTTCTTGCAGAGTGTTAGTGAGGGGCTCTGTATAATGTAGTTAGGGATGTTGTTCCAAAGTATGGGGAGTGTCTGTGACAAGAAGCTGTCCCTTCAGCATCCTCCAGTTATTGTTGTGGCAAGGTCAGTTCACTACAGTGTGTGGCTCACTGTGACATGGATTCATCTATCAAGCCTGAGTTCGACATGGCTGTGTTGGCCAACGGAGTTCAACTTTGGGTAAATGAGATGCTGCTGAGTAAAGCAGGAGTATATTCAGTCTAGCTGCATAGAACATATGTTGGAGGCCAGTATTCCCCTTGGTGAGGTACATTCGTGGACCCCCCCAGCTGTTGGATGTGTCCTCTGAGGTACATCCCATATCGGTTATTATACCCTATGATGGGAATGATGAGTGATGAGTAAAGGGGCACTATAACCCCAGTATGACTAGATGGGAATCCTGTAGTAATCAGATGGCCTACATAGAAGGATGTCCTAACAACTGTGGAGATATGATTGTCAAAGGGGAGATCACTATCTACCTTAGTCCCCAGATATCCCATTACCTTGTCTGTATTAAAGTGGCTGCCGCTCATGTGTTAATATGTGGGTGCAAATTCCACAATGGAATGACCATGCAATTAGTGGCACTTGGCTGGAGGCCATGTCTTTGGCACCCTGTGATGTTCTCTGTGAGGCCCCTTGAGGGATGTCCGTGTCAGCTGAACTATCAATCATAGCTCCCAGTTTTCCGTCATTGCCAAACATGGTCTGCCGTAGTCCACCTGTGTCTGTCTGTACATCTGAGACGTATATGTCAAACAGTAGGGCTCCCAAGACTGAGACCTGTGGGACACCAGTCATGACTGTTCAAGAGTTGGACCTGGAGACCGCTAGTCGCACTATGTGGGTTCTGTGTGTAAGCCCATGGCAACCCAACCTGTGATGTATGGGTGAATGTACAGGCTTGTGTGTTTATCAATAATACCTGAGTGGGGCATGGTGTCAAAAGCCTTAGTGAGGTCCAGGTAGTATGTGTGAACAACTTCCCCCATCATCTAATGTCTTGGTGACTGTATGTAAGACATCAAACAGGTTCAGTAGGCATGAACTGCACTTAACCAAGCTAACCTGGGTTGGGTCACATGTTCGAAGGTTACCAAAGTCATTGTTAATGAGTGCCATGAAGATGCGAACCATATCATTGCAGACCAGGCTAGTCATGCTTATGGGGTGGTAGTTACCATGGTCAGTTGTGATTTCACCTTGATGAAGGGGAATAACCGTTGCCACGCGCCATTGTATGGGCATGTAGCCTGTGGAGAGGCTGAGGTAGGAATGCTTAATTATGTGGGGAGCAGATTGCCTTGTACAGTTTGCAAGATGAAGCCTGGGTCAACATCTGCCTCCATTGATGCTGTGTTCTGCTGTTAGAGAGAGCCATTTCCACCAGTGTGTGTCTGATGGGTGGGATACTGTACCTTTCGGGTAGTGTTGTGGGCTCTTTTGCGGGGGAAGTATGCACTGAATGTGTCTGCAAGGATGTTGGCGATATCAGTAGGGTCAGCATATTTTGTGCTATATTTCACCAGCACAGTGCAAATTCCTTGTGTCACCACGTAGATCCTTGACATAGCCAAAGAAGGCTTTGTGGTTATCTTTCGAATCTTTGCGTATTCTCCTGATGATGTTAGCCTTGGATGATGTCATGAGGGACCTACGTATCATACTAATAGTGGTCATGGATGTCTGCCCTTCGTGGGATTTGCTGTGTGTCTGGAACACTGTCCTACTTCTGTAGTATAGCCTGTTTATTGCAGAGGTCTACTAGATTGGTGTCCTTGTCTAGGAGGAGTGAGTCTTGGTTTACCAGTGATGGCATGATCCATACATCCATGTAGGTGCTTATAGACTGCATTTGTAAATCTGTCTGTATCTTGAGCAGTGTTTCCCCTTAGCGTGGGGGCTGTGAAACCCCCCCAATCCTGTCACTAGTTGTGTAAATTTACCTGTAGGAAAGGTATACACTGTTGTATCCTGGGTGGGGGAGATACTAGGGTGTGGAAACAGTGACTAGTTGATAGTCAGATCTAACCAGTGACCAGTTAACCTCCACTGTGGTGCACCTGTTGCCCATGTTGGTGATAACCACATCTAGTAGTTTCCACCCCAAGTTAGGGAGGTTACCACCTGATACAGGGCATATGAGATGATTCATTCCAGGAAGCGCTGGTCCTGGAAGTTAGTACCAGAGTACGTTTCCCAGTTAATGGTATGGTAGTTGACATCGACCAATGCCAGGGTGTGCATTAGGACTGTCGTGTTCTCCACTGTCTCCAGGTAGGTGGAGTGGAGGTCCTGGGTCATGGAGGGTAATCCATAGCAGGCGACATTCCACATTGCAGTTGTGGCTGATGTTAGCTGCACATGGATGATCACAGAGGTATCATGCTGCCCCACTAACCTGGAGATGTAGGTATCCCTGATGAATATGGATACAGCCCCTCCATGTCTGTCAGTCCATGTTCTGTGGCTGAAATGTGTGGTATGGGTTGTAGTCTGGTAGTGCTGGTGTGCTCTCAGGAGCCTTAAGACAGATTTCAGTTAATGCACAGATGTTGATGTTGTCCATCCTGAGGAGTGCTGTGAGTGCATGCATGTTGTGATCACAACCCCTGGTGTTGAGTAGCATAATCCTCATTGAATCTGCTATTGTGCTGTGTACAGAGCTGGTATTCACCTTCGAGACTCTCCTAAATAAGGCACCATGGGGCGCCAAAAACCTTGGCCAGTATTCCAAAGCATAAGGCTGACACATAGGCTGGTATGGTATTATTGCATGCATGTTCCCCATCTGTGCTTGTTTTTCATCCTCCCTGTAGGTAACCTACTGGTAAGCAATAGAAAGCCTTAAACTTATACAAGTCTTCTAGCTTCCAAGATATGCTTTTGGAGTGACTAAGTATCAGTGTTCTGTATGTTCTTGCTGTACTCAACTGTTTCCTGACTACATGGTGAGTTCTCACTGTATATTGTGATTTGAAGGTCTGTTTATTCATATATTATGGCTGTGATGGCCTGCACGTTAGAGGTTCACAGATAGCCTACTACCTATTTGCCCAAGGGCAATTAGAAGCATAGCAACAATGTTTTGGCCCTCCCCACACCATTGATGAAGTAACTGAGCCTCTGTCAAACATAGCCAATGAAGCAATTCCAGGCAGAGGTGCTGGAAGCTGTTGAAGACTGGGGTTGTGGAGGGTGATAGGGGCACTTAGTGATCTAAAGAGGGCATGTTAATGTGGCAATTCAACACCATTCAATTCCCCCAACAGATCTTGCAGCTATCAAACTGGACAGGCTCCCGCACCCCCTGGCTGTATGGTTCTGGGACACATGATCCCAGGGGTGTATAGTCTGTTACCCATTCACAAAGCAAGGTTTCCCTTGAAGTGTGTCAGTGAGGGGCTATGCCTAATGTAGTTAGGAATATAATGTATTGTCTCACAGTACATTTGTTATATGTTGTTATTTCAAGAGTACATGAAGTTCAGTGAGTTTGGGGGCTCCTGCCCTTTGCTTAGCCAAGCTTACACATATAAATCATCTAAATAGGAAATAGGTGGAAGCAATGTTAATGACAACAGTGTACTGGTTATAGCATCCGCATAGTATCTGTGCATTCGAGGTTACAATCCTGATAATGGCAGGGATGTTTATCTTGTGCAAAAGTATACCTTATCCACACCTATATATCTATCTATATATATATATATATATATATATATATATATATATATATATATATATGTAGTAATCGTCTGTATAATAAACATTTGAATCACCCATATAAACCCATGTGTGCAGGAGAGTACAGTCAACAGATAATGTAATGTTATGTCAGCACATAGTGAGATGTTACATCACTGACATGTATATATCCGGAGTAGTTAACGGCTGCATAATCACGCACACTGAGGATGCCTTGAGCGAAACCGGCACCGGTCTGTGTTTTTGTTGGGCAGGTTGCCTAATAAACTTCTTTTCACTTTGGCTTGATGGATTTATTTTGATTGCTGGAATATGTTTTTGGGTTTCGTATTGTTGGATTCTGAGCACCATTTATGTTCCATGCACTTTTTCGTGTGAAGGAGTGTTTATGTGTAGTGCTGGAACATTTTCCAGGAAGCCCTAATTGTTGGTGAGGGCCTGGGGATTTTTTGTCTGGATTTGTGGTTTGACAAAATGTTTTATAAGGACAGTTATTACAGCCGTAGTTGGGTCAGAAGTGGCGAATACAATAACCTGCTCAGATATGGCAATAGGTACGGATTTTCGGACATATTTACATAATATAGTGGCAGATAAAGATGACAGTGCTTTTTTTATTGTCGCTCATGGTGAGCGCGATAATTTACAAAACAAAATTGGGGACTAGACAAGCTGACATTGTGGAAATATTTGGGCAACTTACAGAAGCTTCTAAATGGGTGCGTTCATGTGTATGGCACTGTAAACTGTTAAAAGCTTATTTAGAGACTAAAATCATACCGAGAGGGCTCAGAGTGTATGTGGAGCCAGGACTGGGCAACAACGATGAAGAGTTTATGTCAAAATGGAGGGCCATACAGGCTACAGTCTCGAATATGTTTTTACAAATGCTTGTGGAACATTATGAGAAACAACTACCTGATTTAGTAGCTAAGCTTGAACAGTGCTTTGAACATACCAAAGGATTTGTTGAAATTCCCAATTATCAGAATTTGTATACACAGTTTGTTACAGATACAGAAAAATATGACAAAGAACTGTGCAAAAGAAAAATGAATAAATACCAACGTGATGTCAATGATTTTAAAATGGCAACAGTTTATACATGGAAAAAGCAAAACCGGGCGGTAAGATTTACAGAGGACAAACAAATCCCCAGGCCCAAAAGAAAAAGTGTAAAGTCTATTTTAAGGCGACATGACAAACCATCTAGTGCATCGGAATATTCCTCAAGTTTATCTAATACAGATACGGAATCTGAAATATGTGAAATACAGGATTTCCCTTCACCAGCTACTAAAAGATATAAGACCCCTTTAGAAGGGCAGGCCGAAAACATCGTAGACAAGTCTGTAATGAAGAAGTTTCAGGACAATCTGTTGCAGCAGCAGACTCAGACTTAAATATTGATATAAATCAGGTTAATGACATCAACAACTTAGTTATTAACCTAACCAAGTTCACGTTTTCTCCTAGTGAACTCAGTGTGCTAAATAAAGGCCTTGGCTTTGTTCCTTCTTTTTTTGTGTCACAGTATGATGTTATTAATGATGTCAAAAGTTTCTGTAGAAAATTAAATTTGAAATACTTTTATGCACTGAAAGAACATGTTTCCAATGTGGTTCAACCAGGTGGTTTTCAATTCAAAAAAATCACAGTTTATGCCCCCTTATCACAGCACTATAAAATCCTATGAACAGTTAGTATTGAAAGATTTACATTTGAATCAATCTAGGGTTTTTAGCCCAGGGTTTCAAAATTTGACATCAATAGAGAAAGAAGCTTTAAAAGGGCTAATGAACAATTCCAATATAGTTATAGTGAGTGCTGATAAAGGAGGTGCGGTGGTTATTTGGGACAAAGCACATTATATGGCAGAAGCATTTAGACAATTGCCAACTACACAGTTCTATTCTGTTCTAAGCAGTGATCCCACACTTGAATATAAAATCAAGATTGATAGGTTTTTACAAGAAGCTTATGAAGCACATATTATTACTTCACATCTCAAAGGACAACTCTAGGTTGATTATCCAGCTCCACAATATTTTTACATGGTCCCCAAAATACATAAGAGATTAGATAACCCTCCAGGTCAACCCATAGTGGCAGGAAGGGGCTCATTGACAGAACCCCTCTCCGAATATTTAGAGTATAAATTAAAAAGATTGTTGGTCCTGATAACAGCCAGGATTCGAGACACTAAACAATTTTTGTTATTGATGGATGATGTGCAAGTCTCGCCTCATGATTATTTGGGGACTCTTGATGTACAATCTTTGTACACAAGTATCCCACATTCTGGAGGGATTACAGCGGTAGAGTTTTGGATGCAACAATCTGGAATTTACAGTATGCAAGAGCAGCTATTTTTGATAAAGTTACTTAGATTGGTATTAGAACATAATGCCTTTCAGTTTAACAACCAGTGGTATTTACAGATCAAGGGGACAGCAATGGGGGCTACATTTGCCCCCGCGTATGCAGATCTGTTCATGGGGTTTTTAGAAGCCCAGTATATATATATATATATATATATATACATTGCCGGTTGATTTTAGACAACAGCTAGTAATGTGGCGAAGGTATTTGGATGATTGTTGGGTAGTGTGGGGGGGGGACACATTTTGGACTGGCACAAATTTGTAGAAAATCTTAATAACAATCGATACGGAATTAAATTCACAGGTGATATTAACCAACAAACAGTAGAATATCTGGATGTAAAGGTTAGTAAGTCTCCAGAAGGATTTTTGAATACAGATCTACATAGAAAACCTTTTTCCAAAAATGCATTTTTGCATGCCAGTAGTTGTCATCCCCCCCACACTATCCAAAACATACCAGGATCCCAATTCCAGAGAGTTAGAAGGATTTGTTCACAAACTAGTACATATGACTCACAAGCTTTGCAATTGCAAACTAGGTTTATTAAAAGAGGCTATAAAAAGAATTGAGTTAAGCAAGCATACAGGGCAGCTAGCCAAATGGACAGATCGGCATTACTGGTTGATACTGAATCCAGGGTTGATATTCAACACGTAAGGTTTATTACCACATATGGTAGTAATACCTTTAGTATAAAGAACATATTGGCTATGCATTGGCATGTTCTGCATTTTGATACATTCTTTACTATTTATGTAAATCAAGAATGTCACTTTGGGTATAGGAGAGGTAAGAGCATAGGGCAACATTTTTCTTCTTTCAAGAAGGGTAATATACATAAGTTTACCCATACAAGTATTGCGGGCAGTACTTTTTGTGGTACATGTAAATATTGTAAATTAATGGCCAAAACAAAATCTTTTACATCTGTTAACACCAAAAAGGTGTTTGACATTAGATATCTTATTACTTGCAACAGTTCCTGGGTTGTCTATATGGCCATTTGCCAATGTGGAGCATTTTATGTAGGACAGACTTCTTGTGTATTTAAACAGAGAATAGCTCTTCATATTAGCGACATTAAATGTCAGAGATCAAGAAGTGCTCTGTACAAACATAAAATGGTTCATACCACAGCACATTTTGTATTTATAGGGCTTGATATGGTAGTCATGCAAAATATCAGTGACAATCATAGACATAGGATATTAACACAAAAGGAACGCAGGTGGATAGTGAATTTGGGGGCTTTATTTAAACCAGGCCTCAATGATCATTGGTGAATACCAAACATGACTCTATATGTATGATGATATGTATGTATATATCATAATAAGTTGGGGTGTGTGTAGGATAAGAACAAGTAATATAATTAGGTAAACTAATATTAGCAGAATACTAGTACAATATTTTCATGCTCTGTTATATTGGGGATAGTGATGACTTATGTGTGTATGGAATTTTTAGTATATTATTCATTTGGTTTGTCTATAGGGTTTACTCATATTAGGTATGATAGCTTGCACATGGGATATATTTTTTAATTTAATTTTGCTTATTTCTTAGGATATAGATTTGCACAGTTTGTTTGACATTAATAGGATATAATGTATAGTGTAGTTAGCTTATACTAGTGCTGTACTTATTTAAGTAGAGTGATTATCTGTGTGTTATAATACACGTAAGCATTGTGTAATAGTCCTGATTAGTTTGTTTAATTAAGTACATATTTATATTAGTTTATTTTTAAATTTGGAGTGCCTTATGTTTCACATAGATTGCTATTTGGCACCTTAAACTGGTAAAACTTTAATGTGAATATGCCTTTAAATTTTGCTAACAGCTTTACTGTTTACATGTTTAAATCTGGGCTTTTGCTGCATAATTACACACACTGAGGACGCCTTGAGCGAAACCGGCCACCGGTCTGTGTTTTTGTTGGGCAGGTTGCCTAATAAACTTCTTTTCACTTTGGCTTGATGGATTTATTTTGAGTGCTGGAATATGTTTTTGGGTTTCGTATATATATGTGTATGTATATATATATATATATATATATATATATATATATATATATATATATATATATATATATATATATATATATATTTATAGACACATAAATACATGTCTGTAGACAGCATCCGAAGTGGTCATATCTGAGTATAACATGGGCCATAGCAATCACACATTCCGGCCCCACCCAAACAATATGAACATAACATAAGAAGAGTATATGCCAATACACTATTACAAATATGTCCTATGGACACAGTCACCAACACAACTGCAATGACTGCAGATATCCATGACAGAATTACACAGACAACTTTCATTTTGCAAATCATTCCGATGTATTGCCAAAAGGATTCAAGGACTAACAGCACCTGCATGCTATACAGGAAGTATTTAATAGTACCTTAATGAATCAGCCTGAAATTACCATAGTATTAGTCCACTAAGGGATGGGTGTTCACATAGGGAAAGAACACCCACACACATATAGACATTGTATGAAAGGTTTCCTACACACCTGCATGTGCTATGTACACCCACCAAAATCTACCTCACAACCGAAATAATTACATCAGTACATACTGTCATACCATAACCAATTATGCAACTACTGTACAACATCTGCTGAGACCTTAACATACCTGGACACTGACACACTATCATGGCCCTATGGGAAATATAAATACAATTGAACAGCTGCTGATGTAACAGGGTTTGTATGAACTAATCCCGTTTCAGAGGGTTGATAGGTTCGTACACCAGGAGGTTTTACCGAGTACTGATTATTAGCACAGTATGATACACAGTAACACCAAACTAAATGTGTCTGGTAGGCACACTGTAAACCTCCTAATATTATATGCATAGCTATGCAGCCTTGAGCTGGTCAAACAACTAGGCTAGACTGAAACATATGCAGAAGTGTTTGGTACAGATAAACCCTGCACAAGTAGCAATGTTCAGAAATATGACAGCAGTACTCACATTTAGAACAACTCCTCTAGTAATTACACACAATATATTACTGTTCATCTTCATACAGCTGCTGCAATAGATTCCAAACAAAACTTCCACGCTGTCTTCTTCACAAGTAAGGCAAAGGGACAACGCCCAAGTGGAGTACTCAGTTATACTCCACTGTAGCCATGGTATTGGCTAAGGCAGTAGCAGCACAGCTGATGTGCATGTAATTAGCTACTTAGGAACACCAATTCGTCCTCGGGATAGAACATGTTACTGATCTGTAACTATAAAAGGTTGCCTTGTCACACATTCAGACCATCTGTATCTACCTGTAGAACAGTACAAAACACTGAAAGACGAACCGAAAACGAGTATTACACAAGTTAATAACACCTCCGATTGCTAAGACGGTAGGTATAACATGCAGTATGTCTGTGTATGTAGTATCTGTACTGTAAGAATTACAGTGTAATCAATGCATGTAGTGGAAATAGCTATCTTGTAGCAATTTATTGTTGAGCAGTAGTAATGCTTGTAGTATTCTATGTGTGTACTGCTGTAGGTCACACGGCACACACCACATACACCACAAAGGATGACATGGGCTTGGAACCCACCAATTCACTTCCAGCCACTGTCAGTGTCAGGATTGGTCCATCAAGGATGTGCTATAACATGGATAGTATATGTCGATATATTGTAACAGTCGACATATGTATGGGTGTATAAGTAAGATGAACATGTTAAAGGTGGGCTTACAGTGCAAATATGATGTGCATTGTGGGATATTATGCTAATAACTGTGTAATGTACAGTATTCTAGGCAGATCTGTATTCTATTCTACATAGCAGTTCTGTTATGTTATGCAAACAGTAGTTATGTCTATTGGCAATTACAATACTCAATGACAGGATACATAGCATTAGTATTCACCTGACAGATTAGCAGCATGATAGCAAAGATAATTGGAAGAGCCAGGTAACTATCCATGCACATAACACATGTAATATCCACCTCTCTACTATCATTTGCAAGCAATAACAGCTGTGCATGTGTACATGTTATGCAAATGTGTAATGACCCTTGTTACAGGGCTGGGCCAAATGGCTATGTGCACACCTACATAGAGTGGATATTGAGAGTACAGACACACTGGTTGAATGACCAGGTTTGTGTAGCCCAGCATCTCATTGCCAACCTAACATCCACCTGCACATACTGTATGTAAGGTAGTGCACAGCACTGGTTGCATATCATCTTTAACTCCAGTGTAACATCAGCAGTAGGAGTGTAAGATGTAGGAGACAGCTGCCCATGTGTAATAGCTGCATCATAGGTGATGGATCACACTATCTGATTATATCCTGATCATGTTGATAGTGGCATCAGAGCTTATTGATACATGACTCTGTTTGGAGAGTGAGTGTCTGTGCCCACCAGAGCTCATGCTCCTGGTGGATATGTGAGTATATACCCAGAGAAGGAAACAGACCTGTAGACACTTGCATCATCTGTAATCAACTAACAGGATGTGATGTGCTCCTCAGAGGAGGATTGCTGCTAAAGGTAGCTACAATGTTTCCATAATAGCCAGTGTTGTCACGACCATAACACAAATATGTAAATGTGAGCATCACTGTCTAAAACATCTTCATAGGCAATACGTAAACTAAATACGGTACTTGGTAGTAGTGACTGCTCATACAGGCATGCAGCGACTGGTGTTTCCTAATGTCAGTTTTGTGTATGTGGCCATCCTGGGGGAATATAATCTGTATGCCATGTACATTGCCAGACCCACCTAACACCACACCCCACACATTGTTTGGGATGCAGCTACAGGGGTAAGCTGGAAGGCAGCCCAGTCTACAGCCATGACTGGACTAGACAGTCATGAGGTGTAGGTTAACACAAGCAGCTCATCAACACAACCAACACATACCCTTACCAGAACACAGTAAGGACACCCACACACACTAGCGGAAATCACACACATTCACAGATGCGTCTAAGTATCTGTCCAAACAAGTGACCCCCCAAGCAGGATGAGACAGACACCGAAATACACAAACTGTATGACATAGTTTGCATAATTATGCCACACCTCTGAACACATGACTGGAAACATGCCCAATAGTACTCATTTGTGAATGCAAACTCTAGCACTATGGTACACACCGACCTATATGAGGGCATACATACTGTCAGCTGCCTGTCTGCCATGATTAGCCACATACTCATACACTCAGACCACCTTTTGAACTATACACATGGCTCTGGCATGTTCCATGTTGTTGTGCAGGACCTGTGATGCAGTAGCCTGGACTGCATGGAAACTCATGTAGGAACTGTCAGGTCTTGTAGCCCATGCAGGTATGTCCCAAGGCCTGGGTAGCTTTCTGCTATTGGCCAGAATGATACTGCAGTACACGGACAAAACAACTGTATTTCACAATTGTCTACTGTAGTGGTGCATGTCACAGGGTATCCAGTATCTGTCATCCTGGGATAACATGGTTGACAGACCATGATGCTTTGCCAGACAGGGCCTGCACCTGTCACCCCTGGGAATATGGATACTGCCGAGGGCTCATGCTTCCCCTATAGTGCCTTCATCATGCACTGTCAAATGAGGGTCCACTGCTGTTACAGGGACAGCCAAGCAATAAACTGCGGGTCTCGCTACACAATGATACATGTCAGAAACACTATACCGACCACATATGTCAATCCCTAACATGGAGAACATATCTGTACAGTGGCTGAGACATGTTTCAACACTCCAGAGAGCACCCCTGCATGACCATGTTATAACACCTACCTCACCTATTCCCCATTATCCTTTATTGGAACATACAGTTTATATATATATATATATATATATATATATATATATATATATATATATATATATATTCCTGAAGGATATGTACATCCCCACACTAATTGCACTTGCATAACATCAGTTGCATTATGCTAAGCAACTACTTTGTGCCAAAGTAGAATTCAAAATGCACCTTGAGACAGATCACCTACCAGGCCGCAGACTTCCCAACTGTCATAATGTGCTGTAATGAGGAAGATTAGGACTGAGACAGAACCATAATAATGGCTACTCTCAACTATTCCAGTATGAACTGGGAAGATTCCTCATGTACCAACACCTGCGCTCAATGCATGTTGGATTCCATCAACCCCACTGACCTGGATCACAGTAGTCACACAAACAGGGCTAACAGTATGCTACACATAGTTAGTCTCCAATGCCAATGTTATGTTTCCTAAGAGAAGAGTGCTGAGTGCCATGGCACCCATGCAGATGGACAATCCGTGTGCAAATGCTGAATCCTACACAAATGAACCTTAAGCAGTCACATATGTGCAGTGTTGTGCCATTGAAACAGAACCAGGATTCAACCCAACACATACAAGTAGGCAAACTGGTGGTACCATGCTTTAAACTGTACCACAGAAGTTAGTAACTGTTGCAAGAGTGAACACACATGAGTGTAGGTGATCCCTGGTCAGCCTCAGTAAGATGCAGATACACCATATAAAACCACGCAAAGCTACTGTGAAACTAATCAGCCACATATTATGAGGCCAAGCACAGAGCATTCTATAGCTGTGTCATTAATATGGCAAAGACAAGACCTGCCGTGCTGCACAGCACTATGGCATGGGAAGTACTGCACCTACAAAAATAGCACCGTTCATCCAGATAGGGTCTCGGAAAACCTAAACCCACTCCCACCCCCCCCACCCCCAACAGGTACACTTAGTACTATATCCATGTACACTACAGGGTCCCTGTACTAACGATTATGCAGGTACAAGCTGCACTCTCTAAAGCCATACATACAGCTTTCATGGGACCTGTCAACATCCCAGGGTGTATCCTACACAAATGTAAGAACTTTCAGCTATCCACTTACACATCATGTTCAGTCATAGCTCCATGTCAGGCTGTGTACACACCGAATGGTACACAGCAACAGTTATCACATCCCACAAAGGGGAAACACCATTATTAATGGGACATAGTACACAACTACCCTGCTGAGTCTGGTCTGTACGGCCATGAACCGTGGTCAATGTAATTGATGTACTCGGTACAGATGTAGATGACAGTAGGGTTGATTCACACTGCATATCATGACCTTGCCAGGTCGTAGGACACCATCACCCATACTGTGTTCCAGCTACACTCAGTAAACTAGGTGTATATTCCTATGTCACAGGAGTGGTTGGCTACTGGACTGCTGGTAGAACCCACACTACAGAAGTTGTCTGACGAATACATGCACATCAAACCAGTGACAGCTACAGTAGTACAGGAGTCATTCCTGGCACTCCCCCTCTTTGTTATCTATACCACATAGACTAACACAGAAGGCATCAGCCTATTGATGTTTGCAAATGACTATGAACTAGGAGCAATACTTGATTCATTGTGTGTTGCGTTCAACATACAGAAGGGCCTTAGTGTGTCAGATGTGTGGTGTGTGATGCATGGCCACAATCTGACAGCTAAATATTGCATTGTCATCCCCTATGTTACAAACCCTGTACCCATTAACTATCACCTAAGCAGCGGCCAACATAATGGCAACTGCGTGCATGGGATGCAGCTGGACAGTACTTCCCTTTGATTGTTACATCACCACAAAAGACAGGTGGTCATATGTGGCACCCCCTAATCATGACAGGGTGCCATCCAGGAATATAGCAATAACTGCTCAGCCATACTCAACACCCATGTGACCCATAATAGATCACATATTTCCTTTAAGGGTTATTGCCCATGTGTAGATGGCCTACACTGCCCTTCACAGTCCCTAGCTGCGCTATGTAGCATGCAGCCTACCCTGAATAAAGCCATGTCCAACCCAGAGGTGTTGGACATGCTAAACTTAACACATCCTGATCCCAAATAAACACATATGTCATGGACATCCACTTTTCTAGTACAAGGATCACAACATGCCAGACAAATCCCTGTCCATACACTTAACATACTCTTGCCATACTATGCATCCCTGTCCAGCGAAGCTGCACATCGCCCTTCTCTGTGACATGGTGTGATAACCGCATGCCAAATATATCAGTAACCGTGTGTGCCAGTTCTGTGGCACTGCTTGAACTGGCCACTGAAACTTACCTGTCTGTTGCCTACAGCTAGGTAACCTGTCTGCCTAGGTTCATAAATGGCCCAGGGCATATAGCCTACTAGATCGCTATGACCATACATGCTATAGTTGATATCCAACCCTGCAAATACCAACAGGCTAGCTATTGTCCCATGTGTTACACATGTGCAACACAGGCAATACATGGCAGGGTGCTACACAGCTGTACAGTGCCATGTAGATGTATATGGCAACACACATACATGCTTGCAGTCTGCAGGGTCACAGGTCATGTCCCTAATGGCTATGTATGACTATATATGTGGCATATACACCGCATTAAGGTTGATTGCATTAATGTGAACACATCCAGGCATGTGCTGATAGGTAAAGACACCACTACAGGCAAACAGACATGCCCACGTCAAGACAACATCCCCATGGTGTATGAGCAATGTCATCACATGACACACACATATATGGCGATAGCATCACATCACCAGTAGGTGTCAAATGTGTGTGACCTATACATGTCAGTGGTGTTAGTGTCATGTAGATTTACAAAGACGTATTTGTAATCTTAATAAATGTGATACACATGTATGTTCAGCTGTACTTCTGTACATCTGTGTGAGTTACTGTGACCTGTCTCCATCGTTATGTCTTCCAGGTATGCCACATAGCAGACTGCCACCATACAGCCACTTGGAGGATGAGGTCCTCATCCCATACCTCCTCAACAACTACATGATGCTCTTCAGCCATGTGCCACAGGATGCACAGCAGCAGGATGCCCTGTGGGAGGAACTCTGCAGGAGGGTAAATGATGTTGGTGGTCACAATCACACCTATCAGCAGGTGCGCTGACACTACACTGACCTGATAAGACGGGCGAAACAGCGTGCTAATGCAATCACCAGAGAACAAAGTGCAACAGGTGGGGAGCCACTCGCCCAGCCCTCACTCACACGTACTGAAGAGCTACTGGCCAACCTGGGGATACCTGCAGACCTCCATCCACAAGCTTTAGCTGGCATTGTGGAGGTGGGTGTCTCTCAACCACCGAGCCTGGAGTTGTCTGGTAAGTCACTACTGTACATAAAACACAACTATATATCACATAGTCATGTGTTACTGTACAATATGTAATGTAACATCATATGAAAGGCGTGTATGCACACATGCCACATACTATAGTCTGCTACTCTATGTATTCAAGCTGTGCATACTCCATAGTATAGTGTATTGCACGGGCTTATGTGCTAACATGGACATTGCACCCTGTAGCTATCTCACAGGTGTGGATAATGATCTTACTGCTGGGACACCCCTGTTTAGGTACCTCTGGTGTTTTGCAGTGACAGCAGCCTGTGTCAAGTACGATTGTTATTATTTACCAGGCCTGATAATGCATGGAACATATTAATAGCATGCTATCTGCCATAACACACGTACACATAATGTATGGTGGTCCTGTTAATGGACACTGGTCAAACCTGCAATACATCACACTGTTTAGCTATGTGAAACAATTGAAGAGCATATGAAACACCTACACTAAACCTTCTAAACTGTCATTGCCAGATGTGTGGACAACAGTGAATACAATGGTGGAGGTGTGTTACACTGTGGGGACAGGTACTACATATCAGCATTACACATGTTGGGAATATGAACAGTACTGTACATAGAGCATATGTGTGCACACACACTAAATGTGTTGGAGCTGGAATATCCCTGGCCCACAGAATACATCCTTGCGGAGTATACCCTTGCTATGAATGTCACACAATGTCATGTGCTATCAGACATGTCCATGACATGTAGTGGGCTGACTGCAACACTGCTCAACTATCCTGCAAAACATGTCTCACATCCCATACATACAACCCTTTGTCTGGATAACCCTGTCCTCAGTGGGGCATATGACATCTATGGGTGTATGGCATATGGGATAACACTGACATGTGAAATAAGATGGCCATCACAACCATTGGACTGAACATGTGTATACATGGCCATGGAGGATGGCCAGAGACATGACGCAACACACACAGTAGAAGTGATGTACATGTGTGTACACCCTGTTGTACATTGGCTTGACACAATACAACTATGGCCTTTGTGTAATGGTGATATTGCAGATGTGAAACACTAAACATCATACAGGTCTGTGCACAGCTTGTGTAGGCATAACATCTAACCACCACATAACATGTCTTAAACATCTGGAGTGTATCATGACATGGAAGCATTCACCTATACAGTATCCAAATACATACATGTGTTGCACAACATACACATACATCCTCATCAAGTCACATATACAGTACATTCACATTGCTGTTGTCAGACATCACTGTCATGCCTGCTCCTCATGTGTGTGAGGTACACAGATGGCATGTGGGACATAGAGTATGTGTAAGTTAGCCATGTGTGGGCATAATTGCCAGGTATCAGTAATATAGTTGCAGATGTGCAGGGGTGTCAGCCGTATACCCTTCTGTGCCCTGTGTCACACATTCCACATTAGGGTTTATTGTGTATACACCTCGGTGATGTGGGTCACATTCCACATTAGATATATATTGTATGTGAACATAGTCATGATTATGAACTGTGCCAGTAGCTCACACTGTATAGCAATTGGGAAGCCACATGATGCCCTGCAATGGCAATGCACATCAGCTCAATGTGCAGTATGTCCCTGCATATTTCTAGGGTGGATAGACAACTTTGCATCAGCTGAAGGCCCATGTTAGTATAACATATCCCTGCATTGGGACACCATTACCATACTGTAGATTGGAAAGGACACCATTGTATGCATGTCATTCAACACATCAAGAGAAGACATGTCATACTGCATGTGATTGACAAGGTCATAAGCCACACATCAGGAGGGTGTACTGTAAACCTGTGCTGGTCTGTGGCACCAATGCAAAGTAGGGACAGCCATGTTAAACATGTGTGTACAGCCACATGCACAATGTCTACACTCAGCTCAGGGGTAGGCGGAATAATGTTGAACAGACATGCACTGCTTTGGGGGGATATGCAAGTTGGGACTCAGGCAAACATAGTATGTAGTCGACATGCCTTACAGCTCATGTCTTCACACATAGGGGTGGTGGCAAACACGCAGCATGAGTGACAGATGTACAAAGGTCAGCAATGGTCTGTTAACATGTGGTGTATGTTGCACACACCATGACAGTGCAGTGCAATGGTGTAAAGTGCATGCATTGTGTTGCAGGTATGGGGTATAGGCTACTAACATAAATGGTGCAATACAGGTATTATGCTAACCACCACTATAATTATGTAAGGTGCATGCCGTCTGCTATAACACATGCATGCTGTTGTGTGCAACTCAGGGATGTATGATAAGTACCATTATAATTGCCTAAACTGAAACTATAATTGTCTAAGCTGATTGCCATCTGCCATATCACCTGCATGTAGCGTGTGTGTCAGTCTGTGTGTGTCAGTGTGTGTCTGTCTGTGTGTGTCTGTCTGTGTGTCTGTCTGTGTGTGTATCTGTCTGTCTGTGTGTGTCCGTCTGTGTCTGTCAGTCTGTCTGTGTGTGTCTGTCTGTTTGTATGTCTACCTGTGTGTGTGTGTGTGTGTGTGTGTGTGTGTGTGTGTGTGTCTGTCTGCATCTGTCTGTGTGTGTGTCTGTGTGTGTGTGTCTGTCTGTGTGTCTGTCTGTCTGTTTGTGTGCCTGTCTGTGTGTGTCTGTCTGTGTGTGTGTTTGTCTGTGTGTGTGTGTGTGTGTGTGTGTGTGTGTGTGTGTGTGTGTGTGTGTGTGTGTGTGTGTGTGTGTGTGTGTGTGTCTGGTATAACTTTTAATGTACAGAGGTTGATGTAGGTGCGTTGCCCTCCTGCAGTCCACCTGATGTTAGTGTCCCCACAAACTCTAGCAGTGATGATGATAGTATAATTGAGGCACAGGCAGAGTTGTCAGGGGCTCAATCTGTGCCATTGGTTGCCATTCTACCTGTATCCCCCTCATCCTTGTACACAGTTCCCCTGCCTGCACATACCCCATCACCACCGGCCATAGAGGAAGGACAGTTGGCAGATGGTAGCATGGAACAGGGAAGTGTGGTGACTATGGAAGGTGTGCCTGCACACCATGATTCCAGTCAACAGACTGGTGATGTCCCACACAGGCATGTGCCCAGCGTTACTCGTAGGAGGACCACTGGCCAACATGCCCCTGTGAGACCAAGCACATCAGCTGGAGTCACAAGACGCACGTTCCGGGCTGTAATGGAGGCACTGTCATGTGCTGAATGGCACAACAGAGGAGGTCTGAGGCATCAGAGGGCTGCTGTCTGTTCATTAACTGACAACATCCAGGCAATTGCAAATGCACACCATCATCTTGCAGATGTTTTGGATAGATGATTGGGTGACATGGTGGGAGTCCCTGACCATGGTGTGTCAATACTCGAGCATGGAATGTCTGTGCTGGAACATCTGGTGGGAGTGAGGCATTGGGCACATGGATGTAGGTCAGCTACATCACCTGTTGAAGGTCTACGTGAACATGCTACTGCACATGCCTGCTCCCATAGTGACGGTAGCAGCAGCAGTGCAGCTGGTGCTGTGCAGTCCACAACAGGACACAGCAGGCCATGTGAATGTGGTCCTAGATGGTCCCAACAGGGACACAAATCCAGTGGACATGTATCATCAGATGGTACCAAATGTGGACCTCTGCCTGGTAGACCCCAAGCAACCCCTGGCAGGTGCAGATCACGTGGCCATGGCCAGACACCATGAACTGTGAAACCTGCCTTGTACAGTCTGCAGCTGTCAATATTACCCTTGTGTAGGCCAGCCATATGCCAGACCTGTGTGCATGCATACACACACATACTGAAAACAAATGTAGGGCACCTCAACACACACTCATAACATTCACACACACCGAATGATATCACAGGCCCTAATACACATGCATGATGTCATCCAATGGCACAGCCAAGGCCTCTGGCAAACATTATCACCCTGTGCATATGATGATGGCTGTGCTGCATCCCTGTCATCCACTCCATCGGGGCAGGGACATTTTCATATGGTCTGATGCACAGGGTGAACATACTAGGTAGACAATTGTAGATTAATATTGTTGAGTAGTGTTGACAGGCAGCAGACATACCATGTATTGCAGTTGTAGAATGCATTTTGTACGTTTGACAGTATGTATCATGTGTAACAACACTAACAGCATGTTGATCCTGGCATTCTGTGTTCCTCTTTCAGATGTAGTTGCATGTGCTGGGGGATGTTGGTGTTTGCCGGCGTCCCATATGTACTTGTTGACTACCCCCATGAGCCGGACAGCCATACACATGGTCTGTCATACACACACCCACACAAACACACACACACACACACACACACACACACACACACACACACACACACACACACACACACACACACACACACACACACACACACACACACACACAGGCATTCACAAAGATATACACCTATGTCACACACATATAGACACTTTACATGTATGAGGTTTAACCACCTGCCTATGCCTTTCTTTCTACACTTCACTCTGTACTGGTGTCAAGAACAGTGTTCAGGAAAGTGATAACATGTGGGATGTATTCCCAACCATACGTGACAAATATGGACACACACCCACATGTGCCAGTACTGTGAATCAAACTCCAGCCTATCACATGATAGGTACCACAGAAGTACAGCACTATTGCATCCAGTACAATGTTTACTGACTCTTTCCTTTGACAACTGTGCTGATATATGCACAATATATGCACAGGGGAGGTATTACTGTTACAGGTGTCATGAGGTTTGCCTTCAGTGTCACCCTTACAGCATTCTACATTGCCTGTCTTCCACTTCAATTAACAAAACCTGACCTTAGCAGGTACACAGGTTATTGTAGGACTGGTTGTAACACACCAGTGAGCTGTCCTCAGTAATCATTCATCTGCAAGGAAGCCCCACCACTTTGGAGTCATGTCCAAACATCTGTCCATACCTCATGTATGGTTTACTGTACTTAGAGCATATCACCATATACAGTTGGCAATGTTGAGGCTGTATTGCAACAGCATGATGTACTAAGACAACAGTCACCTTCAGACATCAGACACTACACACACATGGAATCTACACAAACAGCAATACATGTACACATATGCAGTCTACATCAGTACGTGCACTAGCAGGTCAATAGGATACATTTCACACCTTCACCGCGCCATGTGTGAAACATAGCTGAGCATTACACCATAATGGATGTTGTATTCATGTACTGGTAGGACACCACCACTTTCAACGAGTAGCCAAGTGTACATATATTACAACAGCACATATCAGCGTGACAAACACAGCATTAGTCCATGTCATGCTCCTACGAACTGTCACTTTGACAGTGCCATGGTGAAGCCAGGGCACTGTAATGGTCAACAGTGAGCACATCTTATTTGCCATACACACCTCATGTGTACTGGAAGAGTGCCAGCAATGTGCTCTGTTAGAGCTAGGCAGTACACTCATTCAAGCATGTGCGAGGTCTGTGGCTTGTAAACCTCTCAACCCAGCATGTAATGGCTATTGTGGTACTAAGGCTAATGTCCAGACAGCACACAATATGCATGGCTTGCAATTGTTGACATGGGGTATATGTAGGAGCTGTGGCCACACATGGCTGTACATGTGATGAACATATCACCTGTGACTACTCAGGAACATACAGAGCAGAGCTGGATTTCCCTAAGTCTGTCAATACAGGCCTTGTGTAGGTCCTATAGTCCTGTTATTTGGGTATGTTTGTAGGCATTGCAGTAGGTGGACATGTCTAAAGACATACATGCCACATGGGATGTTGTATGATATGATAAGTTTCATGGGTGACCAGTAGAGAAGGGATATTTCCTCTGTCAACATAGATATAGAACCTTATGTACTGTTAGCATGCTATCTGCCATGTGCATGTGTGTAATGACTGTAGCCACCTGTATGTAGAAAGGTAAATTAAAGCTATGGTAATGTGATTTATGTTGTATGAGTGTGAGATGTACATATCCAGGGGAGGTACAGTTAGGTCATATCCAACCATGAGGGTGTTGTTTACTGGTGTACAGCAACAGTCGACCGAGTTAATGCTGACAACATCAGAGGGACCCTGGTATTTGCACAACTGAGCTGGTTACAAACAGTGCTATTATTGCATTGCATGACACATTCTGCAGCTGTGTCTGTACATGTGTACTTTGCACAGTTGATGTAGGCCTAGGTACAGTCCACCAACCAAGGGTCATCTGGTGGTCTACCATACTATGTCATACCAAATATGGATGTGTGTTGGTAGTCTGGGAACATGGTGGTGGATGTACATGAGGGATACAACCTAGAATGCAGCATTTGCCACTGTCACCTGTACCTGACTCATCTGTGATGCGTTATGTCGGAGTAGTGTTCTTTACATGTGAGTAGCCTTTATGAATATGTGTACACCACCACCTGGAATGGTCCATACCACTGTTATGGCCCATATGTCTGGATCTGAGTTATATGATGGTAGTGCAATTGTGCACTACAGAGCCTTCAGCCAGGTGTTCCTCACTGCACAGATGTCAGTATTCCCCATTGTAGGTTCTACATTGAGTAAATGGTGTCAGGGTGTTACATCTGTGTGTAGGACATTTGCCTTGGAATGCGGCTATATGGGTAAATGCGACCTAGGTATTATCCACACACACGTGTAACATGGATGCATGTGCTCTGTGTTGAAGGCTCGTCGTTCGGTCATGACAGCCCAGAATGACAGACACTGGACATCCTCATAATAACAGCAGGACATTGGCTCATTGTTGTGGTCTAGCAGTCGCCACCCATACCATGACATCACTGCGTGTGGCATTAATGTGCTTGGTAGCAAATACCCCATGTAAGGTGATGGACAACGGCAGAACTTGTGTATATGACCAATGTGAGATATACTTAGGGTAGCAGTCCTGCTAATAATGATAACTACTAACACGGCCGAGAGAGGTCATCTTGACTACTACATCTCAGTACCATTACACAAGGTGGCTCACACATTATGCTTGCACATGCCACTGTTCCACGTATAATGTCACTGTCCACAACCTGCTATCAATGTATGCCTTTAAGGGCAGCAAGGTGTGTGGCACATGCTGTAGGAAGCATCGGCCTGTGCGACCTAGGTAACCTATTGTCTGT
>NC_056743.1:390842500-390857500 GCF_019279795.1 Protopterus annectens | reverse complement strand
TATATATATATATATATATATATATATATATATATATTATATAACTGTATATACTTATATACATTTCCTATGCTGGGCACTACTTAGACCCACGCAAGTGCACTCAGACTTGCTTACTGGTACTTATATTTTTTTACTGCTGCTTATTTGTGCTTACAGCTGCTTACTAGTACCTTATTCATTATGACAGTGCCACCTTGCTTGAATTATATTTAAGTTAAATATTTCATGCGATACTCTTATGTCGGTTTTACGGCAAAACGACATTCATTCCACATGGAAAATGATATGTGCTATTGTTGGGCTCGAACCGTGAATGCCTGTTTGATAGGTGGATGCTCTAAACACTACACTATTGACAAATTGATTTTGCATGATTTTCTATTTTTGAATGAATATGATGTGTAAGCTACGCTCAGCGGAGGTCAGCAATGCGCAGACATGCTGCGCTTTGCTTACATCTTCGATATTGTTGCAATTCGAATGTATAACAGGGACACGGGGACAGGGAATCTAATTGTGACAGTTCTAGGGACAGGGATCTACATTCATTACGTGCTTTTGTTTTACTACTTCGATTTTATTTCACTGTTCGTGGACACTCTTGTATGCTTAGCATACATTTCGGTATCCACGGACACTGACTTAATGACTTACTATTAGGAGCGGGCTCTACTAGTAGGCATAGTAGGTTTTGCAAGTGTCGGGGTATGTTTACACCTCCGTAGAGCACTTGTACATGCCCCCTGCACTCACACACATTTCCTGTGCACATCGAGAGTGTGGTGGCATGCCCTCATATATATTCATATGTCGTTGCTGCGCCATCTGTAGTGAGGATGCTCGGCGTAAGGCTAAAACCGTCCTTGCGCTCAGCTTCTTGAATGCCAGGCCCAGTCTCTACACTGGGTGTAGAGACTTTGACCCTCTGCAAAATAGTCTTTTGCTCTGTATCATTATTATTATTATTATAATTATTATTATTATCATTATTGTTGTAATTGTTGATGTTAATGCTGGCATTGTTCACTGCTATCTTTATTTGCAGAATTACTATGATTTAAATGCTCTGCATCGTATTTTTTTTTTGTGATACTTGTTCTAAAAATTGCAACTTGTTTTACTGCTAAGTTACAGTTTTTCTATTTATGGATCTGCTAGATAAAGAATTAAATTCATTTGGAATGCTTTAATACTTTAAGATATGTTTGCCCAGTGGTTAAGATCTATGCCTCTTAGCAAAACAGTTGGATCCTCATCTTTAGTCACTGTCTGTCTCGAGCTTTCATGTGGTCCCCATGTCTACACAAGTTTTCTTCCACTACTTCAGTTAACTCCCAAAACTATGTTTGTTTATCGGTTACTTTAAAATGTTAATGCATATTAAATTTATCTCTGCCTAAGTCACCTCAGTCATAGTTGAAAACAATCCACAGTAATCAGTCAATTTATATGGTTAACAAATGAATACTGTTCATTTACAAAAAAAAATGATTGCCATCCTCTCCTAAAACAAACAACAATGAGCATTATGGCTAATGTAGCAATCTTCTATTGCAATTGGTATTACCTGCATTAAAATATGCAGCAACACAACACATTTTAGGAAGGAGAATTTTACAGCTCTGAAAGAAAATGAACTTCTGTCTATGGACATTCAAGGGACAACTCCTTTAGAGGGTCTATCAGTTTATTTTAGAGTTGTTAGTATATGCCTAATTATATGTCATATTTAGCATAAACTAGAACACATTTTTTTAATTTTAAACCTTTATTTAATTAAGAATTCCCGGCTCCATAGTCATTTGTGTATGACAGGTGTTTTTTCTTCCTTCAAATACAAGGAGTCACATTTGAGGAAAACTACAAAGGTCATATTCATGCAGTACGTTAAACACTATCAGCAATTATGCAACTTTTATATTATATTTCCTCAGTTTATTAGGGTACCTTCTTCAGGACATAATCACTTTGTGTTTAAATTAGGCATGTAAGTTCTGAAATGAACTTACTTCCCCTCATAAAGTCATATGGATATGAAAGTATTCTCTTTATGTATTTTGAAAATGAACGTACAGAAAAGCAATGTTGAAAAATCCAGCAAAAGTATTAGAAATGTAATCTTTTTTTCAGTTTTGACAAAGAAATAAAATATTAATGTTCTGCTGTACATCTTCACTAGACTTTCTGCCAACAACAGTCATTTCTTTCCATTTGGCCATTACCATGACAACTGCCATTTTTCAGTCTTTTGCCAAACAGTTCTTCTTGAACCAAATGCCAGTTCAGTTATCAATGCATAAAATGACATTTAGGCAGGAGTTCAGAATTTTCTGAGCCAATCTTAATGAGGTGGAAGAGATGAGAAAATCATGTTAAAACTCAGGAAAAAATTATTAAGATTCCATAAAACTATTAGATATGTTATTCACCCATTCAGTTAATCTTGGTCATCTAAAATCCTTTAACTTCAGTTTGTTTCTGTCATATCCTTACAGCATAACATGGAAAGAGCAGATGTTACTTATCCCATTAAGGAGAAACCTTCCAGTTTCTGGCACTGCTTGTTAATCAAGTTAACATCTATTTCCTCTTTAACTGTCCTATAGACAAGTAAATCAAGCTTATGACCTAAGACTGCCAAAATGTCAATATCCCATGATAATTAACAGATAGTTTACTTTGGCTTTGATAAAAGCAAATTAGGTTAGTCATTAATTTAATGAAGTCACATGAATTCCAAAACACACAAGCTGCATTTCTCATTTAGTGCAATTTACCATTTCCTAAGAAATTATGCCATGTGATCAAGATATCCTGTTTAACCAGAAAATCTGACGTATACCAGGTCTATATATTTTCTTTGTCAAATATTATAACAAAGGAGTGATTCTCATCTATAATTTACATGACCTTTACATTTATTAATTTATTTTACACATTGCTAATGGAATATGCTAGGCAAGGCGGGAAGGATAAATAAATTCCTGCTGGCACTAATTTGCCAGAAATTAACATTTATAAGAATTTACTTATTTGTTCTATAATGAGAAAGAAAATAATAGTTAAAGGCTAAAGCATTATATATATAAAACTGCTTCTTATCCTCTGAGAGCATGTTAGTATAGTGGCTTCTTGGCTTAAATTAACTAATGACCAGAATAACATTATTAATAAAGAGAATCCTCAGATTATTCGGCATAAAGCAGCCACCTACACAGGCACTGAATATTTCTTGCATTACCAAAAGAAGAATATAGTTGAAATGTGTTAATAATTTTCTATTTTTAAAGGTGTAAGACAGTGTTAGACTGTTTATTTGAAATATGTTAATAGTTTCCCCTTTTTAATTTTATGAAGCATTTTTACCATATCATTTTCCTTTATTATGGAGTACAGTACATAGAAGTGGTGGATTAGTTCATCTCAAGGCTTACAATGATTTTAGTTTGTTATTCTACTCAATGTCCCTTTGACTATATCATATCAAAGGACTGCTCAGGGCAATTGGCACCCTGTGCAGTCCCACAGCTGGTGCATTCCTTCAACAAGAGTTGGAGAGCAAAAGACAGAAAAGATCTTTTAACCCATGGCAAAAATATTGTTAATAATGGCTGTTTAAATGATTATCTGTATGTGAGCTCAACAACAGCAGCTGGAGTAGCCAGCGCTTCACTTCTCTGGTCATGGCAGAGTTCAGAAAACTAAAGGTGTGACAATCACATCACCTTGGTCAGTGGAACCTTTTTTATCATCAGTTATGTGATATAGATGGTGGAGCATTAGCCCAGCCTCCTTCTATCTGCATATATCTGTTCAGTCTTGCTTTAACTCTTATCTGCAATGCCTGAAATATCCTCACAGATATGTCCATGTCTTTTGTCTCCATTGCTATTCTGTATATGATGCTTTCACCACCTCACAAGTACAGTCAGGAAATTTCCCATAATAATTTTACAATTTTGTAAACCATGCAACCAGTCACACATGGATTCAGGTCTTCTTCCAGTCTTATCACTCCTCCAGTATGTCAGTCTTACTGCAACATTAATGCACATTAAGATAAGAAAGCATGACACTCAATATTGTTGTATCAATATTCATTAAAGATAAATACACCTCTAGACTGGTTAAACAGCAAAATTCCCATGAATTACTTCAGGTGCAGTTGACTGTAGCTAAGACCCCTCTTCAGGTCATTGCCAGATATAGGACCCCCTCCATGAAACAGGACATCCATTCAGCCTACTTGGATCTACTTGAGCCAATAGAGATACAGCCAAACACCCTGGTTTTGGATTACTTTAATTACTGGTCCATAAACTGGGTTAATAAATTAATATATGTTCTAACACACTTGCCCAAAGGTTCCTGGACTTTGTTAACTCCAATGCCCTGGACCAGCTGGCTGACACACCCACAAGGGGCTCAAACATCCTGGACCTGATGCTCACCAACAGGAGGGATCACTGCACCACTCCGAGTGTGTGGCCATCCCTGATGAGATCTGACCACAAATCAGTCTCGCTAGCAGTAACAATAACACAAGACCCCCCCTCCCTTAGCAACAACTACACTAAAAAACTTCTTCAAGACCAATTACAACAGCTTATGTGATAGCATAAATAGCTTCATAGTCCCTCCTTCCACTGATGGAACAGACACCTATGTTATGTTATTCACCAATGCTTTATACAAGCACCTGTACAATTGTATTGACTCTGCTGTACCTGATAGAACCAAAGCAAGATCTTCAAGGAAAAACAAACTTGCCTGGTGGACAACTGCCATTAATAGGCTATACAATAGGAGAAAGAAACTGCTGTCCAAGAGTAAGAAGGAACGATCTCAAAACTGGAAACATTTCCTCCTCAACTTAAACAAGCAAATACAACTCCTAGTGAAGTCCACTAAAACTAACTATGAATCTAAATTAGCTTCCCTAACTAAGGATTACCACAAGGCTTTCTTTATTTACATCTGTAACCTCAAAGATAAGGTACAGATTTGCACTGAACTCGTAGTTAATGGTACTACATATATAGAACCTGTGGATACAGCAAACCTGTTGGTTGACAGGTTCAGTGAAAACTTTACTCCCCTGCCCCTGCCACATATACCCCAAAGCATCCCTAACACCTGTCCCCCACTTAGTATCTCTGAGGAGCAAGTCTTAAATGCCCTCTCCAAGGCCAAAAACCCAGCATCTATGGGATCAGACATCATCCCGGGCTGTGTTTTACATGGGTTAAAACAGGAATTAGCATCACCATTGAGCACCCTTTTTAATCACAGCCTAAGGACTGGCTTTGTCCCAGCAGAATGGAAAACATCTACCATCATCCCTTTACAGAAAGGGGGTGCATCCACAGACCCTTGGAACTATAGACCTATTAGCCTGACCAGCCTTATCTGCAAGACCATGAAACAAATCATCATGAACCTTATTAACAAAGATATAGGAAATCTCCAAAGACGCAACCCCACCCAGTCTGTCTTTGTTAAGGGGAGATCATGCTTGTTAAGCCTGGTGGACTTCTTTGAGACAGTCACCAAAGCCCTAGATGAGGACAAATCTGTGCATATGGCCTACCTAGACTTAGCCAAGACCTTTGACACAATCTCCCACTCAGGCATCATTGATAAACTCACCCAGCTGGATAGCAACCCATATATTTTCAGGTGGGTTGCAAACTGGCTCACTAATAGAACTCATACAGTCAAAATAGGGGACTCCACCTCCTCCAGCAGACCCATAACATATGGTGTGCCATAGGGATCAGTTATGGGACCCCTACTCTTTGGAATCTACTTCTCCAAAGTATAGGATAAAACTAAAGGACTGTGGCTGACAGTTTGCTGATAACTGCAAACTGGGAGCGATCACTGAAACACCTAGTGATGTCAACATCCTGCAAGAAAGTCTTACACAGACTAATGACTGGTGCCAAAGTCATGGTCTTAAACTTAATGCAAAAATATACATTATCACTCCCTTTGGTAAGGGTGATATTACTGCAACTACCACATCAATAGCAGTACCCTAAGTACACAGTCAGTGGTGAGAGATCTGGGCACATAGGTTGACAGCAACCTTAACTTTGATCACCATGCCTCCACAGTGGAAAGAAGGACATTTTATATTGCTCATCTCATAAGTAAGGGCATTGCCTCCACTATAAAAGAGGTTATAACCCCCCCCCCCCCATACTCTTCCCTCATCAGGCCAATAATAGAGTACATTGCTCCCTTTGGTATGTTCCTTTCCAAACACCTGCAGCAATTGGAGAGACCACAAAGGTTCCTTGCAAAGAAAATTCAGGGTCTTCAAGATCTATTTTATGTGGACAGACTGAAATTATTGTCACTTTACTGTGTGTCATACAAACCTCTCAGAGATGACCTGTGCCTTGCATATAGCGCAATCTCTGACTGAGCTTTAATGGAAATGCTGCACATTCAGAAGTCAAATGACACATGAGTCACTGGCTCAAAGGACCTTAACTTGGTATGTTACATCAACAGAACTTGCTGAAAAGACAGATTTGTCTCACAGAGGTTGCCCTACCTTTGGAACAAACTTCCTATTCATGTTAAACAAAGCCCCTTGCTGGGCCTATTTAAATATAATTTGGATGATTAATAGGGTAACAGGAAATTTGCCTCGGGGGTCCCACCTGTGTCCCTCTTGAACAGGGGCAATAGGTGCTGATTTTAGTGTCTGCTTGAACCAAACACCCTTGGAAACATGGATTGAACTTGGCTGGGCTTGTAAGGGCCCTGGAGCCATTAGCCTAGCAGTCTCCTATGATCCTATGATCTGTAGTTTCACTAATGAAGGCATTAAGGTGGTATGATCTCAAAATTGCTCTCTGATATCCATATGCTACATCAGAAACAATAACTCAAAGTCTTGAGTCAGGTATGGCTGCCATACCTACGATGCTGGGTGTTTATCTGTGTATTAATATATTTATATGTATCTGTCTCACCCCTGTCTGTCTGTCTGTCTGTCTATCTATCTATCCATCTATCTATCTATCTATCTATCTATCTATCTATCTATCTATCTATCTATCTATCTATCCAATCTGTTTGTTTTTCTATCATTCTGTGTGTGTGTGTGTGTGTGTGTGTGTGTGTGTGTGTGTGTGTGTGTGTGTGTGTGTGTTGTTGTGTGCACGTGCATGTTTGGATGTGTGAACGAACATACATCTGTAAAATTTGCAGCCTCAAATGTAAGGAAATGACATAAGGATATCAATCTAATTTCTACACTGGTATCCTGCACAAATCTCCCTTTGTGTCTATTGTTTCTCATCTTTTCACTCTTTTTTGATGGTGAAACAAATTTAATTCCCATACCAAGCACTACAGCACGCAGTTTCTACTGGACTGCAGTAAGAAACTTGAGAGCAGTTTACTGCCTTAGTGCAACAATTATGTAGTTTTGTACTTTCTGAGTATGTTAGTTCTGTTTGTATGCAATTGAAAAGGCAGGGGTATAAAGAGGCTAAGGACAGTTTAAGGAGAATGCAGAGTGTGCATGGTTAGGGTACTAGGGTAGACAGAATGTCAGATTCCAAAACATCAAAGTACTGAGAGCACATGGCCTCCACCATCTCTTCCTCACTGTATTAAAAAGGACACTAATCACCCCCTGGAATGATATAGGTTTATAAATACATACTAGACTAGCTATCCATGTGAGCCATTTTAAGCTTAACCAATTTCCTTTTTGTGCTTGAAATAACCTATTCCATTTGGCTGTAGATTGGCCTTATCCATCTCATGATTAATAATTATATATTACACCTAATGAGAATAACTGTGATCATACCATAGATAATTTGAGGGGGCACATGCATGGGATAAAGCATTTAGAAGCTGCCTCTGTCCATTAGTAGTGAAGGGGACAGTCCTGGGAGACATTTTCTGTTTCTGATCCATAGATCCAAGTTGTGCTTGAATATGAACAGGGATGAACTTTGTTTTATGTGGATGGGGAGTCTGTTCCACAGCAGTGGTATCCTATGTGAGGAACACCTGCACCATCAAACCATTCTGTTGATGTTGCAAAAGAGGTTTAGATCTCTAGAACGGATATTTCTCTAGAACGGTTATTTCTAATGTCATCTGACTTGCTGATGTGCAGCAAATGCATCAGTAATGGGTTGGAGGATGCCTTGTTTTTCAGACACAGGTCATCTCCTAACAGTCTGTAGGATACCAAGTATACTGACAGGGCTTTGAATCAGTCCATGTAGCACATGTTGTTTAGACCTTGTATCCTTTTAGTAAGGTATCTCTGTGGGTGTTCCAGTTGCTGCGTGTGTCTTGACAGATACATGCAAAAGGGGTTTGGGCTCAATTAACTCAGCTTTTGGCATCTTTTGCCAGAGGTGCAGAGTGACTCCGCTTTAATCCAAGGCAAAAAAGAAGAAAATAAGTATGCTTTGTGTTTCTATTGAAGTTTTTAAACTGTGTTGTGTCTGATTACTGCATTATTTCTGCCTTTTTACTGTTGTGACTGCATTGTTTTCTTCACTTGTTTTCAACTGTATTATCAGTCAAGATAGCATAATATAGATTCAGATCTGCTGAATCCAACCTGTTTTTGTTACACTTGAGAACTAAACCAGCCATCTTACTTTAAGAGGGGCTCCCCTACACCCTTGTGGCAGGATAGTATAGATCCAGCTTTGCCATACTTCGGAAGTACTAAAGGAAGGCTCAGTGTGTGCTTTCCCATTGGTAGATTAGCTTAAAGTGTTTAGTTTCACCTGTATTTAAGCCTCACATTTGAGAGGGTTTGCACTCAATTAACCAGAGCTGCTTGACGTTTTACGTCTTTTGCCAGAGGTCCAAAATGATTCTGTTTTAATCCAAGGCATCCAAGATAAAAACAAGAAAATAAGTATAGTTTGTGTTTCTATTGCACATTTTAAATTGCATTGTGTCTAATTGCTGCATTATTTCTGCCTTTTTACTGTTGTGACTGCATTATTTTCTGCACTTGTTTTCAACTGTATTTTCAGCCTATATAGCATAGCATAGTCTAGATTCAGATATGCTGAATCTAGCCTGTTTTTGTTACACTTGAGCACTAAATTGGCCATCTTAAATTATGAGGGGCTCCCCTGCACCCTTGTGACAGAAAAGTGTAGGATCCAGCCTTGTCTGAATTGTGGATTGCTGGAGGAAGGTTCATTGTGTGCTTTCCCATCGGTAGATTAGTTTAAAAGTGTTTAATTTTGCCTGTATTTAAGCCTCACATTTGAGCGTTGCTGTACACCATGCAACAGGGATTAGCAGTGCCCTGTATAGATGCAAATGCCTTGAAACACAATTTTTCCAAAAACATCTGTCATTGGGACCCTCCCAAGTTTCCCTGATGCAGTATGGGCAACTCAGTTGCACACAGAGCAGCATTGTCACACCCATCATCCTCTGCCTTCAACTGGACAACCCTTGTTATTCCTAGCACAAAAACTGGTCAAACTAGCCCATTTCCTTCCCTGTTAGCTCATATGGTAAATACCTGCTATAATGGATAAGCAGTTTCCCATCATTTCTCTGGTCAGCATGATTGACGTGGGAATACTGAGGCAATGTAGTAATTACCTCATGCACACTGACAACCACCTACTCTAACAGCAAACAAATACCCCATCTCAGAGATGTAAGTACAATATGAAACTGGAACCACTTCTATTACGTAAAATAAAATGGATACCAAACAGGTTGTCAGTACACACTCAACACCTCTCACACAAAATAAAGACATGAGACATAGACCCACACATGTGGAGGTGCTCACTAGAAGTCTACCAAAAGATCACAGACCTTCCAAATGTAAACAATGTGCACACACTGTTATGCAAATAGAAACCACTACAAATAACAACACATACAACTATGTCTCAGCAAACAAGCCCTTAAGGCAAACAGCTCTAAATCTAATGTCCTGGTCATAAATGATTCCACAGTAAGGCACACAAATGTTCTCTCACCAGGCTGGACAAGGAGAAGGTCATGGTCAGCTCCCTGTCAGGTGCCAGGATACATTGAATCACACATTCACTCAAGTCACTCAACAACAAGTACCGTTACAACTCTGTCATAGTACATGTTGGGGTAAATGACATACCCCTCTGGACTATATGAAGAGAGACATGACTGTACTCTCAGATTATGTGTCCAAGGCCAGTAGGATCCTAGCCCTAAGCAGCATTCCACCTTCACCCAGGATGATGCCACAATATAAACAAAAAATGATCGACTTCAACAATTGGCTTAGTTTCTACTATCATTCCATGGGGAACCAGTGCATATATCAACCTGGGATGACATGTTCGACAGGCCATGGTGCTTTGCTGAGGTGGTCTACAGCTGTCTCTTCTAGGCTTTAAGACACTGGCAAATGTGCTTGCCTCCCCCATAGTGCCTTTTTTTAGGCAATGTCAAAATAATAATATTTCTGATGTAACAAAATCTGCTCAAGGCAAACTCAAGATTCTGCTGCTTAATGTTAGGAGTCTAAACATGAAGCTGCACTCTCTGGAAGCACCCCTCACCTTGGAAGATGCTAATGTCTGTGCAGTTACTGAGATGTGGTTCAAGGCCATGGAGAACACCCATACTGTGCAAGGCTACAATCCCTTGTACACGTTCAGACCTCAAAATTAGTGTCAAAGAACCAAAGGTGGTGGTGTATCCATCTTCATTATAGCCAAGTACACCTCGAGACTGGTCAAATAGTATGCCTTTGTCTACCTACTCCATGTCTAACTAACTATAGGCAAAATACCCTACCACATCATTTCCAAATAGAGGTCCCCCACCATGAACCAAAAAAAATCACACCACCTACATGGACTTACTGAAATCACACCCCATACAGCCCAACACCTTAGTCATGGGTGTTTTCAACTAGCCTTCCATCAACTGGGTGACATACACAGCCCAAACGTGCTTGCCCAGAAGTTCCTAGACTTTGGCAATTCAAATGTTCTGGAACAGATAGTCTGCACCCCCACAAAGAGCTCAAAAGTTCTAGACATAGTACTGATGAACATGGGGAGTCACTGCACTGCCCCCCCCCCCGTGTCATGCCTTCCCTGGTAATCTTGGACCATAAAACTGTCTCATTTTGAAGTAACAGCTGGACTTGACACCCCCACAGGTGCTAAAAAAATAAAAAAAAACTTTTCCAAAGTGAACTACAGACTACTAAGTGATGGAATAAAAATGTTTATATCCCCTGCATTCACAGACATCAATGACTCCTATGCAGAGGTGTATTCCAATGCCCTGTATAAACACTTAAGCAACTGCATAGGCTTAGCTGTACCTGACCGTATCAAAACCAGGTCCTCCCAAAAAAAAAACAAGCCACCCTGGTGGACCTCAAGTATAAACAGATTATATACAACAAGAGGGAGAAACTGATGTCTAAGACCACGAGGAAACTGACCCAGCAGAGGAAGAATTTCCTCCGCAGTTTGAACAAGCAAATCATAAACCTTGTAAAATCCTCTAAAGCTAATTCCTAAGCATAAATAGCATTCCTAACTAAGGATAATCATAAGGCATTCTTTATGTTAGTAAACTAAAAGGAAATGTCCATCTACATGCCGAACTGGTAGTAGATGGTACCACTCATAATGCACGGGAGGAAATTGCCAACCTGCTAGTTGACAGATCTGATGCAAACTTCAACACCCCCCCCCCTGGCCCCACCTGTCTTACCCCAAAGAATACCTGACATCAGTCCTCTGCCTAGTATCTCTAGATATCAGGTCTTATTTGCACTTTCCAAGGCTAAAAATATGGTCTCAGTGGGACCAGATAACATCCCAGGTTGCTTACTAAGCAATCTGAAACAGGGCCTACTTAGTGTTCTCTTTAAACATAGCCTGAGAACTGGCTTTGTTCCAGCAGAGTGTAGAACAGCAACCGTAATCCACTTGCACAAAAGAGGGCCATCGACTGACCCTGGAAACTATGGACCCATAAGTCTAACCAGTCTCTTCTGCAAGGCCATGGAAAGAATTATCTTATCAATAAGGGCATAGGTGAACTTCAGACTCTAGACCCAATCCAATATGGTTTCACTAAGGGTAGATCATGCTTAATAAATCTAGTAGAATTCTTTGAGAAATCAATAAAGCCCTGGATGAAGGTAAGACAGTGTATACCATCTATCTTGACCTGGCCAAGGCTTTTGACACAATCCCCCATGCAGTTATCACTGAGAAACTCTCCCAACTGGGGATTAACGTTAACATCGCTAGGTGTCTAGCCAACTGACTCACCAACAGACCACAGACTATCAAAGTTGGAGACTCAGCCTCTACCAGTAGACCCATCACTAGTGGCATACTACAAGGATCTACGCTGGGCCCTTTACTGTTCAGAATCTATTTCTTGGAAGTCCAGGCTAAAGTAATGGCTTTTGGCTTACCAATTTTGCTGATGATTATAAATTGGTTGCAATCATTGAGTTTTCCAATAATGTTAATATATCACAGGAAGGGTTAACACAGACAAATGACTGGTGCCAAAGCCACAGTCTAAAACTAAACACAAAAAGTGCATTATTGTGCCCTTTGGTAAAGTGGAATTCCTCACTAATTACAGTATTGATAACACCCCACAAAGCTCATCCCTAGTGGTGTGAGACCTGGGAACACAGGTAGATAGCATTCTGAACTTGGTCCACCAAGTTTCTATAATGGCAAGGAAAGCCTTCTACATTTCACACCTCATAAGTAAGGGCATTGCATCCAGGTCCAAGGAAATTATAACCCCACTGTACTTGGCCCTCATCAGACCACTAATACAGTACAATAATCCCTTTTGCATGTACCTCACCAGACACTTGCAGCAGCTGGAGAGACTACAGTGGTTCTCACCAAGAAAATACAGGGCTTCCAACCATGACGTACATGGATAGACTGAAAGTCCTGTCACTGCACTCTGTATCATATATACTGATAAGAAGTGACTTGTGCCTGGCTTACAGGGCAGTCTCCAACCCTGCCCTGATGGAAATACTGTACAACCATAAATCTAATGGCAGAACAGTCACTCATTCTAA
The DNA here is from genome assembly GCF_019279795.1 of Protopterus annectens. Taxonomy (NCBI): domain Eukaryota; kingdom Metazoa; phylum Chordata; order Ceratodontiformes; family Protopteridae; genus Protopterus; species Protopterus annectens. The sequence continues at coordinate 390,844,398 of NC_056743.1, read as the reverse complement.
GGATCTTAACCTAGCCTGTGACATTAACAGAACATGCTGGGGAGACAGATATAGCTCCCAGAGCCTGCCACTCCTCTGGAATAAACTTCCAGTTCACATGAAGCAGAGTTCCTCACTGACCCTATTCAAGTGCAACTTAGACAAATGGATGGGAGACTGCAAATTCACCCAGAAGGTGGCACCCATATCCCTCATGGACAGGAGTAGTCAGTGTTGACCATAGACTTGCTCTGCAAATTACGTCTACATAAGGACAATTGGGGCAACTTGTGATTAACATGGCTAAGCTTGTAGGGGCTTTAAGAATGCTAGGCTAGTAACCTCCTATGGACCTATAAACCTATATTCAATGACTGGCCTAAAACTGGCTGAGTAAAAGAAGACAATGACATCCCTAGATCTAGACACAATCCCTTTGTTTATAAGGTGTGCAATATACAAGGACCTTCTTACAAAAATAGACACATGTTGGTCAAAAGTTAGGACACTGTCCACATAAATTCCAAAATCCCAAACAACTGAGTAAACTCTTAGAGGCATATTGTTAATCTGGTAGCTCTCTGGGGTAGATGACTTCCCAAAGATACAATTAACACATTTTTTTGGTGTTTAGTTTCAGTACAATATTTCATAGGTTTATAGGTTCATAGGTGTATACTAGGCTAAAAACCACTAAGACCCTTATAACCCTAGCTGTGCAATCCAAATGTGAATCAGAAATGTGATTTATATAGGTGGTGATTTACTAACTGCCTCTATCAGAGACATAGGGAATGGGATGGAATTGTTTTATTTTTCTTTCATTGATGTTACACAGAAGAGCTTTTATTATTTGAGAAGACATGCGATAATTCACAAATTGGCTCCTTGGAAGCAAGTTTCAACAAAACATAAGTGGAACCAAGCATAAGTAAATCTTTATTCATAAATAAAACAAGCACTTTGACATCCACATGGCAATTAATCAGGCTTGATAAAGTGTCGTGTGGATGTGAACACACTTGTGTTTAAGAATATATATTTACTTCTGCTTGATTCCAGTTTATTGAAATTAATTTGTTTTCTTAACTGGATTCATGTGCATTGCTGGTTTTCTGTTTCATACTTGGAAGCAATGCATTTACCTCAAGACATAGGTCATAATCTGGGAGGATGGAAGCTACCGAAAACTGCTTGCCTAAATCAAAGCTCTTCCTCATTTCTCAGAAAGATAGTTTGGTCAGAAAGGGTTCAGGCAAAGGTGAACTTTATACCCAATGCAGTCACCATTTCTGGAATAGACTGCCATTACAATCAAGTAGACTATTTCCCGTACAACCTCTAAAACCACTCTGGATGACTGGATTGGGAATCACAAACTTTCACATGGGATATATGGATAGACCTGCTTAACTGAGTGCTTTGTTGGTGTCTCACCAGTACATGATGATGTGATTGAGCATCTCAGTTGTTCCCTTGGCCAGAGACTTAGTAAGAACCTATGAACCTATGATCATATGAACCCCATGGTGCAATGCCCTGGAGTTGTTTTTAAATGTAGCATAAAGCCTGTGGCCTAGACTCCAGAATAGGCTATGCATGGGTCTTGTTCCCTCTCTCACAACAAAAAATGAGTTCCAGTAATTGGTTGAATTCAGTTTTGCTCTTTTTTTCTGTACTAAAAAGGAATTCCCATATTTTAAGTTCCCTTAATAAATAGGTATCCTCATAATTATTCATATTGCAAAATAAAACTGGTTTCTTTACTAGTGGTCAGTGTTTAAGTGTTCTTTCCATGAATAGCCATTTGTAAAGTTACTTTTACACAGAAGTGCTTATGCTATACTTACTACAGTCTAAGGTGTAGTCACTAGAAAAGGAGCAAGACCTGTTAGTGCTGTTATTTTGAGAATTATTCT